>NW_007727470.1:7258-12322 GCF_000696425.1 Galeopterus variegatus | reverse complement strand
AAGAAACATTTCAAAGACCACAAATGTACGGGCCCGCTTAAATCCTTTCTGGAATAAGACACGGAAATATATCGATGGATAAATAGCATGTAAATGAATGAATAAATCAACTAATACATAAGTAAATTCACTTAAAAAAAAACACAGTTTTACAGAGCCAATTCCTAAAAATGTCAAATGGTGTCCAAAGTACAGAAACAGCAGAACTATCTCTGCTCCACTCAGGCCGCAGCTCCATTCTATTTCCCGAGTGGGACATATGCATTTGGATGACAGAGATAATAGACAGTCCAGTGAAAAGTTCTCCTTCGAGATCAACATACAGTCTCTTCCATTGTGCTAAAGCTCATCCTTCTGCAACTTGTCTCTAAAATGTGTGAAAAAGGGTAAGCCACGTCCATGTGCTCAGAAAACTATAAGACATGAAAGTGAATTTTCCTCCTGAAAGCTCACAATGGTTTCTGCAGTGCCCAACGCTCTCCGTCTTGTCCCTGCTGAGATACAGCTTGAAGGGGGAGTCATAGGAAAAGATGTTTTCAAAAATATGTGAATTTGGTTCTGTGAACTCAAAGACAAACTGCCTGAATGTGGTAGAAGATAAACCAGTGCGTGCATAATATGAATATTTAATATTTTCAGTGCATGACTATTTCAATTTTTTTTTTTTTTTTGTCTTTTTTCGTGTCCGGCAACGGATCGCAACCCTCAGCGTCGCCCCCGTACCGGACCGGGACCAGCAATGGGATCGCAACCCTCGGCGTTGCTCCCGTGCCTCGCTCAGCCAGCGAGCGGGAACCGGTCTGACTATTTCAATTTTTAAAACTGCCCTCCCGTTACAAACAATTATATTGCATATTATTGTCATTGTTAAAGGGTTTTACCCAAAATCTGTTCTCAAGATATTCTATACAAACAGTTCTCTTACTTTGAAGGAGACAAGAATATTTTCATTCATTCATTCATCCATCCATCAACTTATTCATCTGTCCATCTAACCATTTAAGCTTTTCCTTTGACACATATATTTCGAGCCTTATACTTTGTGTATAAGTTTCATGTAGGGACTTGAGAGAAGACAGGAAAAACATGCTTATCTATAACTACAATCAGAGGTTATTATGCACCATGAGATGTGTAAATTGTTTGGGGGGATCAGAGGAAGGAGATGAATTCCAAATGAGGGTCTTGAAGTAGGGCCCTTTATAGAAAGTGGCATCTGAATTGGTTCTTAAAGAACTTAAATGACTTTAAGTGCACTTCATAACTTAATTTCAATCTAACCTGGTTAAAATCTGAACAACATGTAATCAAGCTTCCCCAATAATCCAGGTATATGTTTATAATCTGTGACTAGTTATTTATTTCAGCCACGGTATTGTCTAATTTGCAGTAACTATTGATGTGCAAAGATGTGCACGCAGAGGTAATCTTTGATATATTTAGTAGCCAATATGCCATCCCAAAAGCAGGGGACAGTCCTTACAGATACCGTCTTAGACAGTCTGCACAGCTAATGATAAAGGTGTCACAGCTGCTCTGGACATATGCCATGTTTTTTTTTTTTGTTTTTTTTTTTTTGTCCTTTTTGACTGGCCGCACCGCACTCAGCCAGTGAGCGCTGTGAGCGCTGTGAGCGCACCGGTCATCCCTATATAGGATCCGAACCCGCGGCAGGAGCGCTAATGTGCTCCCAGCGCCGCACTCTCCCAAGTGCGCCACAGGCTCAGCCCCATATGCCATGTTTTTAACAGAATCATACAATCTTATAGATTTTCAACTTCCTTTTTTAAAGTTGCAAACTATTTTAAACATCTTTTAAAGCATGTTTCAATTTCTGCATACCCATAAAACCTTCACTGGAGTAAAAGTGTGGTCTCTCTTCTGCAAAAGGAAAGTCTGAGATTCGCAGGGGCCCTGGATGCTCATCAGACGTTCTACGCAAACCTACTGACCATCTCCACTTGAAAAGTGCTGAGAATAAGGCACTAGGTGAGAACCAGTCAGAAAAGCCACGGTTCTGCCTTTAAGACCTGAAAAAAGCTGGTAATAGCACTTGCCTCTGCTTGAGGACTCTGGTCAGTGGAGCGCCTCAGCTCGTTATTCCAAAAGTGGTGAGCAGGAGAACTGCAGGTCTGGTTGCTTTGTCATCTGAAGCTCCATTACAGCTCCTGCTAGATAACCTTTCCTGAAAGCAAGCCCTTGGTTACTCTATTAGTGTACCTAGAATAAATTCAACCGTAAAACTGATCAAAGGCAGAGCCAGCCTCTTCCCTACTTTATCCATACTATCTGACTTTTCCTCCCAATGACCTGCAAGCAAAACCTATAATCATCTTTATTTTAATGATTTACAAATTAAGACTTGGAGATATTAATTAACTGGCCTAAGTGTACACAACAGATTTATCTGACTCCAATGGTCAGGCTTTTAATACCACATTCTACTGCCTTTAGAATATTGACCACGAAAAGACAGTCACAATATATTAAGTTAAATAAGCACAGCCTACCAGGCGCCTGGATAATCTGATCCCTAACAAATTTCTATCTTGTCACCCCGTTTCCGATGTGCTTCAACCCCATGATTCTTTCAGATGCAGTAGTAAGTCAATCTCTCCTTCCACAGGAAGCCCTTCTCACCTGTGATTCCCTCTACTTGCAAAGTTCATCTCTCCATTCTTAGCATGACAATTAATCTCAACCTTAATATCTCACCATAATTGTCACTCATCAAAAAAATGTCCCTGGTCATCTATTTTAGCATACTCTCTTACAGAACTCTGCCTTTACCACCCACACCTATCCCCCACTTTAGAACATGAAAGAATGAAGTAGTTTTAGGGCAATCAGTACAAAATAATACCTTACATGTAAATACACACTGTATGCATCCCAATACACTCACCTGTAGATACACCCCACTCAAAGCCTGGAATAAAATAAAAAGCTTGGAGTAAAAGGAAAAAATAAGAAAGTAAGGACAAAAGAAAGAAAAGTATTTGGAAAGCATTACACCAAGATTCTAACAGAGATTTTTTTTTTCCTGGTGAATACAATGTTGGAGATTTTCTATCTTTCTGCTTGCCTGAACTTTCTAATCTTTGGTAATTAACATTTATTGCTCTCATAGTACATTTTTAAAACATAAAAGCAATTCTAAACTAAGCAATAATAATCTTTTTTTTTTTACAAGAAAAAATTTTTTTTGACTTGATCAGATGCTGTTCTTGTTTAGGTTCTTTCTATATTAGGTATCCAAAGTAATTCAGAGATTAACAACATTACCTTTGATCCTTATAGAACTTTTATTTATTTATTTATTTGTTTATTTATTTGGTGGAGGGGGAAGGAATCATTTCACCAATAATAACAGGAAGAATAAACAGTGGAGGAAGAAATGTCCTACCTGATATTCTCACCAAAAAGAAAAAAAAAATGTTTGTGCTAGAGCATAAAGACACACACAAACCAACACCCCGATCAAAGAGCTGCAAATGATACTATCCCACAGAACCTTCCTCAGGACCCAGACCACACAAGAGCGATGCTGCAGAGAGGGCATTTTCATTGCAGGGTAAAAATCTCTCTTGGTCAACAGGTGATAGCAGGTGAATGCTTCCTGGAACACTGTGATTCCTGAGGCCTGCAGGGAGGGAGTTCTTGGTGAACTCCCAGGATTTGCACCTCAGGCGGCTTTAATCTGCAGTATGGCTTTACCTAAAAATCAAATTTTAAAAATGCATTGTTTGCTCAAAATTAAATGACCTCTCCAGTTGTCTAACTGGGACAATTCGCAATTATTTGGCCGATTACACTCAGGCTTTGCTGATAAAGACACAGCAATAAGGTTCACACACAGGGCATTTGGCATGAACAGAATTTATGGAAAAGAGCTGGCTCTCATAACACTGGCGACCAAATAAAAAAGGCTTTTATTAAAACATATCTGCCGGCACAAATTTTCATGAATTGTAAAAATAAATTCCACTGAGTAACTTGGCTTTACTTGAAGGAGAAATTTTAGGGAAAAAACGTAAGGTTTTAAGAAAGAGTTTAACAGAATAGCTGTGCTCACCGGTTCTCATCTGCCGGGGAACTGAGAGTGTGTGGTGCTCCTGTCAACAAAGGCCCAGCTCAGTGCCACCCGGGCAGGAGGAGGGACACTTAGACACCAGGTAACACTGGAGATTGCAATTTTGGTCTAAAAATTTTTATCACTAAGTTGAAAAAATATGCAAAGCTGAATATTTTGTGGCTTTCCATAGACTATGTTTAGGTATTTTGTTTAATTTCATTTATAAATTAGTGATTCAATCTTCTGAAGTATGTTTTCTTTGGACATTATTGAGTACTCAGGATTCTAGCCTTTAAGGACTTGGTTTGATATTACCACTGTTGAAGGAATTTAGGTTTCTGTGCCTTTTACAAACACCTTCCCACCTTGGGTGGTTTTCTCTTCACTCTTTGCTGCAAGCCAGAGCTGGGGAACAGGAAAGGGGTAATTCGCTTGGTGTCTGGTAGGCGAGTGGCAAGAATACCAGATTAGGAAGAGCAGGTGACTCACAGGTTATCACCTGCCGCAGCCAAGGAACATCCTCCTGAAAGATTATCTAGAGTAAATTTTGACATTAAAATGCTAATTGAGAAAACCCACTAGGCAGAAAAATTATTAATTTACTCCACTAAATAGGAGTTTAGATTCTTTTTTAGAAATTTCAGAATAGGGGCTTTGTAGTGGGCCACGGTGGCACACTTTGAATATAAATTTTAGAGCAAGGGCAAGAATAGATAGTTTCAGGGCCACTGAACCACAGAAGGAGAGACCATGAGAAATTTCTTATAAGATCTAAGAGAAAGTGATGATGATCCTGAACATGGACTTCAAAGGCATTGTGCATATTTTCTTTAAAGGTTCGGGCTGGCTCCGTGGCACACTCGGGAGAGTGCAGCGCTGGGAGCCCGCTCCTGCCGTGGGTTCGGATCCTATATAGGGATGGCCGGTGCGCTCACTGCCTGAGCACCGGTCACGAAAAAGACAAATAAATAAATAAATAAATAAATAAA
>NW_007727470.1:4156-7001 GCF_000696425.1 Galeopterus variegatus | reverse complement strand
TAGATTCTTTTTTAGAAATTTCAGAATAGGGGCTTTGTAGTGGGCCACGGTGGCACACTTTGAATATAAATTTTAGAGCAAGGGCAAGAATAGTTTCAGGGCCACTGAACCACAGAAGGAGAGACCATGAGAAATTTCTTATAAGATCTAAGAGAAAGTGATGATGATCCTGAACATGGACTTCAAAGGCATTGTGCATATTTTCTTTAAAGGTTCGGGCTGGCTCCGTGGCACACTCGGGAGAGTGCAGCGCTGGGAGCCCGCTCCTGCCGTGGGTTCGGATCCTATATAGGGATGGCCGGTGCGCTCACTGCCTGAGCACCGGTCACGAAAAAGACAAATAAATAAATAAATAAATAAATAATTAAGGTTTTATTATCTCTTTCCTATTTTGATTAGAAGTTCAGTGCCTTGCATTTAAATATTACTGGTCTCTAAGAAACGAAAGTGTTTTGTGGACATAAACCCTGTTTTGCTTCCTAGAGAGAGAAGCTCTGCATTGGCATCATGTGGAGACAGCTAACTTCTTCCTCCCCTCACTTCTCAAAGAGCCCTTAAGACATTGCCAGTAGGCCATTCTTCATTACTCTGTAGTAGCTCATGTGCCAAGAGCCATTCACAGGTTTGCAGCCAAATACAGATCAATGTGCAATAAGCATTTTTGCTACAACTGAGTGCATGTCCTGTGAGATGGAACCCTGGCTGAATAGCTCAAATGAAGCAGGTAAAACACCCTCCAATCCCCAGGTATGGTGCAGCCAAAGCCCCATCGGTTCCTTGGATGTGGGAGAACTCGGCCTTGTGAATCTGTGTGGGGGTGAGCTAAGGCAACTCATCATCCATCCCAAGCTGCAACCAAGTGAATGATGCTGTGCAGTGGGTGTCTGGATCCCTTGAGGCATTCCTTTAGGGCATGGTCATGATTGCTTGAAATTATCTCTTACTTATTTTGAGTTAAGTCGATTAATTTCTTTAAATTTGCCCCCCAAAATTTCCAGTACTGTACTTGCAAACGTTCATTAAACACTCGAAGTTGAAAACAACTGTGCTAATCATAACTGAGTGGCCACAAATCCCTTTTCTATGCCAATGCTCTGTATACTGTCTCATCTCAAGGCAGAGGGAAGGCTTCAGGAGAGTCTGTAAGGGACCAGACGCTCTTCAGTTCATGCTGATTATGGGGGCATGTCAGAGGACACCATCTGCAGTGAAGCAACCCAAAAAGCTATTATGCCTGACTTTCAGTGGTCATCTTGCTTTAGCACTACCTCCGCATCACCACCACCACTCTCACCCAGTACCACCATGAGCATCACCACCACCCTCCCATCTCCATTACCAACATCCATGTCCTGGGTTGAATAACTGCTCCAAAATGTATGGCCGTCAGGAAGCTACGAATGTGACCTTATTTGGAGATACAGTCTTTGCAGACATAATGAAGATGAGGTCAAACTGGGGTAGGTTGGGCCCTAAACCCAATATGACTGGTGTCCGTATAAGAAGAAGAAAATTTGAACAAAAATATACAGACACACAGGAGAGAAGGCCATGTGAAGAAGGAGGCAGAGATGGGAGTCACAAACCTGCAAACCAAGGAACGCCGAGGAGTTCCAGCAACCACCTGAAACTAGAAGAGGCAAGGGAGGATTTTTTCCTAGAGGCTTGGAGGGAGCATGGACAGGCCAACATTTTGATTCAGACTTTTAGCCTCCAGGACTATGAGAGAACACATTTCCGCTGTAAGCCACCCAGTTTATGCTACCTTATTACAACCGCCCTAGGAAACTAGTGCGCCTCCCGTCACCCGCACCAACCCATCACTCTCGCCACCATCACCAACACCTCCCCATCGTCACCACTACTGAGATAACACTGTGGAAAAGATAACACAGAAAACTCCCTCTCAGGCCAACACTGGGACTCAGTTTGAGAGGTCAGCAGCTGACACCAGAAGACGGACTCGGGTAAGTGCCGTGAGTATGCGTGTCTGACCCTGGCTCCCGGGGTTACAGACTTGGTATCGCCCCCTTTTTATTCCCAATCTTCTATATCAATATTGATGTGTGCATTTTTTCTCATTCCCACAGAGAGAGGAACAAAGGTGGTTTGATGAAAGAGACACCAAAGATCAATCATTTTACCTCCATAGTCATACAGCTGGGGAAACTGATCACTAGAAAGGTGAAATAATACATACAAAGCCAGTGAATGAGCTTCTAGCACAATCGGATCCAGAACTCAGATTTCCTGACTCACTCAATCAACTCTGCAAGACTGCTTGCCACAGAAGTGGGATCGCATGTTTTAATACCTACTATAGAAAATTAGAAAGCTATCTATGAAAGGTGTAAACATTCTCCACCCTGCTACCAACTTACAGGTTCATTGTATTAACTCATTTAAGTCTCATTTAACCTTACCAGAAAAATGTGTGGACCAGGCTCAGAGATTAAATTACCTAAATATTCACTATCATATCAGTGGTGATATCAAAGTATGACATTTAAGAAAGATGTTTTCTAATAGTAGCAATATGTAACTGAAAACGTTTCCACTGCTAAGGAAGTATATCCCTAATATTAACTCTACACACCTGTATACAATTAAAATAACTTGGAGGCCTCTCAAAACATGTCTGAGGTAGAATTCGTACCAAACAGTGAGGAAGAAACTTTAGAACTATGAGAGCTCTGATCAGGATGTTAGTGAAGCTTACATCATGCATCTAAGCAACAACAAACTAAAGAGGTCCTTTATGTTCCAAGGCATGTGGTAAAGACAAAAAAAAAAAATGATAGACATAATTAGGCATACTGACCCCTTGTGTTCTTTGAAAGTCATC
>NW_007727470.1:1696-3406 GCF_000696425.1 Galeopterus variegatus | reverse complement strand
GTAGAACTCAGCTCCATATTTACAGTCAAAAGGTGATCTATGCAGTTATCCAGTTAATATGAATACTATCAACTAAACATATAAAATATCCCAATTTCCTTAACATCAGTTTCTTTATGCAGTTTTATTAGAGATCTCCTTCCTTTCTTCTTTTACCCAATTGATACTCAGTGTCATAATGTATAATTAACATAGTATTTATCTCATATTTTAAAATGATATATGAATAAACAGATACACATATATATTATAAAATTTAACCAATCAGTAAGGTGTGTACTACAATTATTTTCTAAGACTTCAAATTACTAGGCATTTACAATCCGAAATTCCCATCACCGTGTACTATTTCAGTCTCAGAGATGTTACCACTATAATATGGTGATGAATTATTTTTTTCTCTTAAAACAGTAAAACAAAGTTTTGAGCTTCTAATTAACATGTATATTTAGAAGCTGCTGAGTTTTCTTCTAGGTAGTGGAGACACGTCTCCTATAACTTAGAAGAAGCCAAAAAAAATTATGAAACCAAGTCTATTGCTTGTTTTGTTTCAATTTTTTATTTTGTGTTTTTTGGCCCCTAAATAATTAATTTCATCCTAAAAATAGGTCAGGTGTGACACAGGTGATAAATGGAAGTTAGACAATTCTTCAAACAGTGCTACTTTTCCTAGGAACACATATCCTACTGAAGTCTAACAAGCACCTCAAACTTAGCAGGTCCCAAACCAAATTACTGATTTTTTCTCCACTCCACACTGCTCCTACTCCAGTACTGCCCCCTCCTTAAGCAGCACTACCATTCACCCAGATTGCACAGATTAAAGAAAACAAACAAATAAACAAAACACCCTTCATTCATACGCAATTTCTCTCTTTGCCTAATTTCCTCACCCCTGCCTGCTCCAAACAAATCTTTATTGTAGATGCTGATTTTAAAATACGTTTTAAATCAGAACACCTGACACCCACTCTTCTGCACCCACTCCAGTCCATGCTAATAGCACCTTTCTCCCAGGCCACTGCGATGGCTTTTCAAATGTTCTCCTGGCTTCTACTCCTGCTTCCAAACAGTATGTTTTCTGCACAAGCCAACCACACTCTTGCTCAGCAGTTTCCAACTGTTTCCCATCTCTCACGGAGTGGATTCAAAGCTCTTGCAGTAACCCAATGCTGGCTAGCTCTCAGACCTCATGGGCTGCCATTCTCTCATCACCAGCTTCACCCCACGCCAAATCATGCTGAAGGCCACGCTCCTTCTGCTCAGGACAAACATACTCCCACGCCAAGGTCTTATCACATGCCCTTCCCTCTGCCTTGAATATGTTCCCTGCAGATATTTCCTTGGCTTTCTCAGAACTTTTCAAAGGCTACCTTCTTAGAGAGGCCTTCTCCAACTACCCTATTTAAAATAGTATCCCAACAACATCAGTTGAATAAAGGATGAGTTCTTCATTGAAATGGCAATTGTGATTTAAGATGAAAGGACAGCATTTGGAAAAGGAACACTTGGCTGCATATGGCATAAAAGAACAAGGCCTGTTTTTTCTTTGAAAATTAAATTTTATTTTTCATTGAAAATGATGATGATGATGATGATGATGATGATGATGACAGCAACAGTAGCCAACACTCGTTGAACACATGCCTGAAACTGTGCTGGATGTTTTGTGATACCCAGTTATGGGTGACTGTAATACTTACTTAATTC
>NW_007727470.1:0-417 GCF_000696425.1 Galeopterus variegatus | reverse complement strand
GATGGCCCAAGAGATTTGGAAGACTCTTTAAAAGGCAAATTCCAATTATGCAATAACAAACAATCTCTGTGTACAACAGAATAAAATGCATTCAAACTGCCAATCCAGCTACAGAGTGAGGGATGATTTTTAAGAACATAAAGAAAACAGGAACACTGGGCACAGAGCAACTGCTGATTAGCAGTAATGGCCTATAAGAACAGAGTAGGATAAGTGCAGTAACTTCCCTTAGAAGCTGAAAATTGTGGTAAAAGTGTAAGAGTAACCAAAGGGGTTCCTTAAATTTAATGTTGCATTGAAATTGCACAGCACATTTTTCTGTCTTCTACTTCGACTACACGAATTACTGTGGCAGGTGTGAAAGACATTGCTTTTCAACTCCTCTCTGATTCCACGGTCTGTGGGAGGCCAGAAGGA
>NW_007727469.1:392336-411960 GCF_000696425.1 Galeopterus variegatus | reverse complement strand
AAGCCTATACACTGGGGAAGAGACTGCCTCTTCAGCAAATGGTGCTGGGAAAACTGGATATACATATTCAGGAGAATGAAACTAGACCCATACCTTTCACCATACACTAAAGTCAACTCAAAATGGATTAAAGATTTAAATAAACACCCTGAAACAATAAAACTTCTTAAAGAAAACATAGGGGAAATACTCCAGGAAGTAGGATTAGGTACAGACTTCAGGAATACGACCCCAATAGCACAGGCTACTAAAGGAAAAATAAACAAATGGGATTATATCAGATTAAAAAGCTTCTGCACAGCAAAAGAAAGAATTAACAGAGTTAAAAGACAACCAACAGAGTGGGAGAAAATATTTTCGAAATATGCATCTGACAAAGGATTAGTATCCAGGATATACAAGTAACTCAAACAACTTTACAGCAAAAAAACAAGTAACCCAGTTAAAAAATGGGCAAAGGAGCTGAATAGGCATTTCTCAAAGGAAGATATACAAATGGCCAACAGACACATGAATGCTCAACATCACTCAACATTCAGGAAGTGCAAATCAAAACCACACTGAGAAACTATCTCACTCCAGTTAGGATGGCTAATATCCAAAAAACAGAATGATAAATGCTGGTGAGGTTGCAGAGAAAAAGGAACCCTCCTACACTGTTGGTGGGACTGCAAAATGGTGCAGCCTTTATGGAAAATGGTTTGGAGTTTTCTCAAACAATTACAGATAGATCTGCCATATAACCCAGCTATTCCACTGCTGGGAATATACCCAGAGGAATGGAAATCATCATATTGAAGGGGTACCTGTACTCCTATGTTTACTGCAGCACCATGTACAATAGCCAAGAGTTGGAACCAGCCTAAATGTCCATCACCAGATGAGTGGGTAAGGAAAATATGGTATATCTACACAATGGAATTCTACTCTGTTATAAAAAAGAATGAAATACTACCATTCACAGCAACACGGATGGACTTAGAAAAAATTATATTAAGTTAAACAAGTCAGGCACAGAAAGAGAAATACTACATGTTCTCACTTATTTTTTGGAGCTATAAATAAATAAATAAATATACAAACAAACGGGGGGGTGAGGAAGAAGACACACAATCAGAACAATTCCTTGAAGATGTTAAGACAAGTGAACAGATATGATATTGATGGGTGGGAAGGGGGAGAGGGAGGGGAGAAAGAGGAATCAGTAAAGGGACACAAAAATCAACTACATTGTGTATTGATAAATTAAAATAAAAAATAAATTTTTAAAAATAAATAAATAAATATCAGGCAGCTTCTGTTGCACAAAAATCTTGTCAACCTCCATCTTAGGAATTAATCTGGTTACTTCTAATTCAGTTTTTATGGAATAAAGAGGGGGCAACAGAGAGATGGACTGTGTGATATACATACTATTCTGTTTTCTTTCTTTTTTTCCAGTGTTGGCAATGCTGGGAGTTCAGTCCTATCTCTGTGCTGTCCCTGAAGATGTCCTTCAGTCCGTGGCTTTATGTGGTATTTATATACCAATGACTCTCAGTTTATATCTCCAGCTCTGACCTCACTGATCTCCAGATGAAAATCTAATGGCCCGCTTTACCTCATTGTCTATGGGTGTTTACGGGTATCTAATAGGCATCTCAAATTTAACATGACTGGAGGAGAACAAATCATTTTTGCCCTCTAAACCTGTTCTTCCCCTAGGCTTCTCTATGCCTACCACCATGCAACCCTTTGTTCAAACCAAAATTATAAATATAATCCTCGATTTCTCCCTTTGTCATGCCCTCCTGCATCCAATCCGTTAAGTCTTGCCAGGAATACATCTAAAATAGATCCCTTATCTATTTCTCTATCTCAACAGCCATTGCCCAGGTTATAGCTACCTGGGCTATTGAAATAATCTCCTAAATGATCTACCTATTTCCCCCAAAAAGCAGTTGTTTGTTGATGGTTACCACCAACAATCAATTCTCTACACACTATCCAAAGTGATTTGTTGAGAACATGAACATAAATCACATCATGTCATCCCCTGCTTAAAAACACCAGTGGCTTCCCACTGCATACAGAATACAGCCCAAGCCCCTTACCCTGGACCATGAGCACCTATGCCACCTGGCCCCTGAGCTTCCCTCTCCTATCTCACTGCTATTCCTCTCCTGTATTGCTCAGCTCCATCCACACTGTTTTCAAACACATCACAAGAGTTTTCACCTTACCACGTCATGCATCTTGTCCCCTCTGCTGAGCACACCCTGTCCCCAGATCTTTACAGGCCTGGCTTTTTCTCATCCTTCAGGTCTTCCCTCAAATACTTCCCTCTCAGAGAAGCCTTCCATAGCTTCTCATTGAAAAGAAGTCCCTCATTCCCCCAGTCATCCTCTGCAATAGCACTGCCCAGTAGAACTTCCTGTGTTGATGGAAATATTCCATAATCAGTGCTGATCCATACAATAGCCACAAGCCAAGCCACACGTGGCAATTGAGTTCTTGACATGTGGCTGTGGAGGCTGAAGAACTGAATGCCTAATTTTGTTTAATTTTAATTAATTTTAATTTAAACAGCCCATGTACAGATAGGGGCTGCCCTGTTGGACAGAGCAGTTCTCTGGCATCACCATACTTTATTCTCCTTGGAGCACTAATAACTACCTGAAGTTATCATTTTCATTTCTTTCATAAGTTCATGAGGGCAGGGACCTGGTATAACTAGAAAAAATGCCAGATGCACAAAAGGTATTATATGAGTCATCTATTTCTGCATAACAAGTTACTACGAATTTAGCAGCTTAAAACAACACACATTTATCTCACAGTTTCTGTGGATCAGGAGTTCTGGGCTTGGCTTACCTGGGTGCTCCTCTTCAGTGTCTCTTACAAGTCTGCAATCAAGGTGTTGGCCAAGGCTGGGGTCTCATCTGAAAGTTGGCTGGGGAAGGAACTGCTTCCAAACTCATGTGCTCGTTGGCAGAGTTTAGTTCTTCAAGAACTGTCAGAATGAGGTCCTCAGTTCCTAGCTGGCTTTGGCTGGAATCTGTCTTCTGCTCCTTGCCACTCCAACATGGCAGCTCATTTCATGGCAGTTTGCTTTATCAAAGCATACAAGCCAAGAAGGAAATAGAGAAAAAGTTCATTAGCAAGAAAGAAGTTACGGCCCTGTGTAAACTAATCATGAAAGTGATATCTCATCACCTTTGCTGCATTCACTTGGTTAGAAACTAGGCACTAGGCCAGCCCTCACTCAAGGGGAGAGGATTACTCAAGGGCATGAATAACAGGAGGCAGAGATCATCATGGGCCACGTTAGGACTCTGCCTACCACAGGTGGATGCATGAGCAAGTGAAGGAAGAGCCTACTCTATCCTGGCTGCGTAGTTATGCCAATGTAGCACCTTTGCTCCTCACTGTAGAAGGTAAAGTCTCTTGTGCTAGAAATTACTGAGGAAGAAATACAGGCTCTTTCCCAGGTGAAATCTGAAAAATCAAAAGAGCAATGGAAAAGGAAGTTTCTTAGCAAAGTGAGATTTTAATTTGATAACTATTAAGAACATGCTCCCTGGGATCCGAATGCTCAGATTCAAAGCCCTGTCTGCATTTTTACCAGTGTGCGCTTAACTTTTCTGTGCCTCAGTTTGCTCATAGGATTGTCGTCAGGATTTAATGAGTTAATAAATTTGACAAGCTTAGAGCAGTGCTGGGCACAGAGTAACCACTCAAGAAGTGTTAACTATCATTGTTATTATAACTAGTAAGAGGACTGAATTTTGTGTTAAAACAACTCTTCTGCTTCTGTCACTGTTAGTGTAATTCTTACAAGCTTATGATTGTATCACTCTAGATTCTTAGTTGCAGGCAAGAAAAATCAACTTTGGCTGACATGCAAAAAATAGTATTTATTGAGACCTGGTGGGTGGCTTCCAGAGTCACTGGAAGAACTGGAGAACTGACAGCGGCTGTGCATCTGATAACAAGGCCCAAATCATGAGGTAGAACCCCCTGTCCCCTCAGTTACCACTGCTGCCACCATCACCTCTGAACCTCAGACACCACAGCTTTTTCCACCAACACCCCTAGTCCCAGATACTGCACATGACCAGCTACCCAAAGGAACTCAGTCTTCTTCCAGCTGCTGCCACCACAGAATGTGATTCTCAGAGTCCCCAAATCACTGGCCCTGGGTTCTCAGCTGGCTCCATCTGATTGATGGAGTCTAGGACTCAGAGAGATGCCAGAAAAGCAAGTATTCCATATTTTCTCCTTCTGTAGTTTCAGACAGGCCCACCTCCTTCCAAAATTCATTAGAAATGGAATTTCCAAAATATAAGATGAGCATTTCAATGCTGGACAGTCAAAATAATTTTTAAAGGCAAATGTCCACTACAATGGCTATTAATGATTCCTCCTTGATGAGCATGAATTTTTAATCCATGTATTAAAAATTCAGTAAGTTCTTACAGAAAAATTCTTTCAAGGATTTGCAGGCCTTGTTATATTCCTTTCTAGGTCCAAATGGTATTCTTGGAGCTTGAATGAAATAACAGTCAAAATACTAATTGTTTCACAAATTTATTTGGTATTATTAGTTTTTCAGTGATGGATTTTCATTCATCATCAAATCATTAATTGCATATTATATTTCTCTACCATTTGGCAATATCTAGAGACATTTTTGATTGTCACAATTGTGGTGAGAGATGTTACTGGCATCTAGAGGGTAGAGGCTAGGTGTGTTGTTAAACACCCTAAAATGCACAATACAGCTTCCCACAAACAAAAAAATTATCCCACCCAAAATGTCAATAATGCCGAGGTTGAGAAACCCTGATGTGAACACAATGACTTTCATAGGCATTTCCAGTTTTTCTTCCTTGCTCCATAGCGCTCCCTGTCCTGGCCTAAAGACATCTCTTCTGGCTCCCAGGTCTTTAAAGAAGCAAGATTGTTTCTGAGAGGTCACCCCAGATCTCATCCTTCAAGGCTGGACTGTGGAAGATGAAGCCACATCCTGATCTCTTGTTATGAAAATTCTGAAACATTTTTACTTAGTTATGTGCACTGAAACCTGGACTTTAGCAAGCTCAGCTCCTATTCTCACCACATCATGCATGTCTGCTCCCAGTTTTTCTAAACAGTATAGTCTGAAAGCCACAATGAGCATTCATCTCCTCCATTTACAACCTATGCAGCTTTGGTAAGACATAAAATCTCTCTCTGATTCATTTCCGCATCTTCAAAATGACATAACAATAAAACCAACCTCATGTTCTTACAAAATAATGTAAAAAGCATTTGACAATCTGTAAAACAGTAGAATGTTTGTTTTTACCATTATTCTTTTCCTCCCCAATTTTTTTCTATACCCTACACTTGTCTGGGTAATATGTCTAGGCCTCCATGACAAGGATGTCACATAGCATATCAGTTAAGCATTTACTTTCAGCTACAAAATCAGCATATCTATAACATGCATATTTATTACACTTGCTCCTATTCATACAGACAGCGAATTTGCCTAGTCATGTGTTTTGAAGAGTAGAGAAGAGATTATACTGCATTTGGATCCTCCCCAAATTTACCAGAAAAAAAGGATAGGTGGTTTAGAATTTTTACTATATGGTGCTTAGGGAAAGAAAATAAAATAAATCACCATAAAATATCATATTTTCTCATAAAAACAATCTTATGATTTATGGTTGAACAAAAATTTGGCATCAAATAGGTCAAAGAAAGAACAAACAAAAAACAACAAACTTCTATGGTCTTTAAAACAAATATTGTGCTTCAAGCTATATAAAATCAAAATAAATGTATTGTACATATTGATACATATATTTGTTAGTCTTAACATTTATAGGACTTTTTTTACTGATTAATTGAATATTTTATGTTTTATAAAAACACAGCTCTTAGAAGTTTGAATTGTCTTCTTTTTCCCTTAGTAAATTTTCCTAAAGCTAGCAGAAATATTCAAATGCTTTTCAACTATCTCAGGGGACCTTGCAACGTGGAGACTACTACTCATACACTCTACTGTGGAAACTAAACATTTGAGGCTTTCTGTTGGGAAAATAGAATAGTTTGGTCAGGGCCCTCACCTCGGGTCCTGTTGGGTGTGGTTTAGCACATACATTGTAAGCAAATTGTCTGTGTGTGTGTGTGTGTGTGGTGTGTGTGGAATTAGTGCGCATGTGCGCCAATGTATCTTTTTAGTTTTGTTGCTATTCTTGTGTTCTTCAGAGAAAGAGAGAGAGAGAGAGGGAAGTTTTGGTGAAGCAGACGGGCAGGCATCTACCTGGCACAGCCTTGCTTTCCAACCTATGGCTCCAAGGACCTTTTGGCCAGTTACTTAGCTCATAGACCTGCATGAAGGGGTCTGGTGACCCAGCCTGGCGTATGAAGGGTTTGTGATCCAGTCTATGAATGGGCTTAAGGGGTCTGGGAGCTCCAGACCCAGCCCTAGTGCAACAGCCAGCAGGTAAAAGAGCCCAACAACTAGCGTGGTCACATAGCTTTACAATTGGCATCACGAACAGGATTAAGAGCACTACAATTGGTGCTGTAAGCAGGACTCCGACCTTTGCCATAGCTCCACACTTTCCCAAAGAATTTTAGTTTCCCTTGCCTTTATCTCCAGCACTGGATGAGAAAAATAACCATACAAGCAAAGCTATCATGAAATGAGTGGAATTAGGACAATCACATTCCTTTGCTTTGAGCATCGGAAGGCATTAATGAGTTGACTGTTGATTAAGCACAGAGCCTTTTGAGGAGCAGCTCATGGCGACACACTCTCTCCCTACTTTGTATTACTCCTCTGAATCATTGTCCAGAGTAAGCAGCATGAAACACTGCTTCAGAGACCCTGGAATGAGTGGGTCTATTTGGAATGAAATAAATCATACATGTTAATTACCCAGTCACATACATTAATATCTGTTGGTCTATGTTTCCTAGTAACCTACTTTTTGATTTTATAGAATACAGTTCTTTCACACCATATGTATTCTTTAGTAAGTAAATATAAAGCAAGACATTTCAGAATTAGTCTAGTCAAAAATGTTACAAATGCAGGCATTTCAATGTGTATAATTTGAGTATAAAATCCATTTTCCTCTAGCTACAAGCATGTCTTGGGAAGTTATTGCTGATACATCTCATCAGACTTTATATTATCTTCATATTGTTACTGTAATCAGCACTGGCAATTTACTGCTGCTTGCTCATGAAGGCATGTTGTTTTTTAATAGTCCACCAAGATTTTGTCTCTAACTTTAAAAGGTTTTTAGTTGTGCCACAAAATCAACTCAATGTGGCAGACTTTACCTCTCTGTCTCTTAATTCATCCAATCTTATCCAGAATTAATCAACCCAGGGTCCATTTCAGCAATTGCTGTTCCCTGTGGCAGCTTGGCACTTACCTTTTCTAATATACATTTAAGAATACAATGTTAACATTTCAGAGACTACTCATCCCAACCCAGGGATGTGTCCTAAAATTTAGGTACTGCCAAAGGTGAGTGAGTAGTGGTGCCTGGCACCAGAATCCACATAAGTATGGTTAATAAAATGAAAAACAATTACTTTCCAATTGATTTTACTTTGCCTATAACAATGCACTTGTTTCTCAAGAACAGTCTAATCCCAAAACCAGTAGACAGCAACAAATAATTAAGATCAGAGCAGAACTAAATGAAATAGAGACCAAAAGAATGATACAAAAAATCAATGAAACAAAAAGTTGGTTTTTTGAGAGGATAAACAAAATAGACAAGCATTGGCTGGGCTAACTAAAAAAAGAAGAGAGAAGACCCAAGTAACAAAAATCAGAAATGAAAAAAGAGACCTCACAGCTGATACCACAGAAATACAAGAATCATGAGAGACTATTATGAACAACCATATGCTGACAAATTTGAAAATGTGGAGGAAATGGATAAATTTCTGGACACATACACACTACCAAGACTGAACCAAGAAGAAATACAAAACCTGAACAGACCAATAACAAGCAACAAGACTGATACAGTAGTCAGCAATCTCCCAATAAAGAAAAGCCCAGGACTGGACAGCTTCACTGCTGAATTCTATCAAACTTTTAAAGAAGAATTAACACCAATCCTTCTCAAACTATTCCAAAAAATCGAAACAGAATCCATTCTCCAAAATTCATTTTATGAGGCCAGCATCACACTGATACCAAAATCAGACAGACACAACAAAAAAAAAGAAAGCTACAAGCCAATATCCTTGATGAGCATAGATGCAAAAATCCTCAACAAAATATTAGCAAGCAGAATACAACAGCACATCAAAAAGATTACACACCATGATCAAGTGGGATTCATCCCAAGGATGCAAAGATAGTTCAACATATGCAAATCAACAAATGTGATATACTACATCAACAAAAGAAAGGACAAAAACCATATGATTATCTTAATAGACACAGAAAAAGCATTTGACAAAATTCAGCATCCCTTCATGATGAAGACCCTCAACAAATTATGTATAGAAGGAAAATATCTCAACACAATAAAATCCATGTAAGACAAACCCACTGCCAACATCACCCTGAATAGGGAAAAACTGAAATTGTTTCCTTTAAGAATAGGAACAAGACAAGGATGCCCACTCTCACCTCTCCTATTCAACATAGTATTGAAAGTATTAGCCAGGGAAATCAGGCAAGAGAAAGAAATAAAAGGCATCCAGATTCGAAAATATGAAGTCAAGTTGTCACTGTTCACATATCACATGATCCTATAAATAAAAAAAACCCATAACCTCTACCAAAAAAAAATCCTAGAGCTCATAAACAAATTCAATAAGTTGCAGGATACAAAATCAATACACAAAACTCAGTAGCATTCTTATACACCAGCAATGAACAAACAGAAAAACAAATCAGGAAGGAAAGCCCATTTACAATAGTCACCAAAAGAATAAAATACCTAGGAATAAATTTAACCAAAGAGGTGAAAGATCTCTACAATGAGAACTACAAAACTCTGCTGAAAGAAATTAAAGAGGACTTTAAAAGATGGAAAGATATTCCTTGTTCAAGGATTGAAAGAATTAATGTTGTGAAAATGTCCATATTACCCAAAGCAATCTATAGACTCAATGCAATCTCCATCAAAATATCAATGACATTTTTCACAGAAATAGAAAAAACAATCCTAAAATTCATATAGAACAACAAAAGGCCCCCCAAAGCCAAAGCAATCCTGAGCAAAAAAATTAAAATAAAACCAGAGACATTACACTACCTGACTTCAAACTATACTACAAAGCAATAGTAACTAGAACAGCATGGTATTGGCATAAAAGACACATGAACCAATGCAACAAAATAGAGAGCCCCGAAATCAACCCAGGTACTTACAGCTGATTGATCTTTGGCAAAGGAACCAAGATCATATATTGGGGAAAGGACAGCCTTTTCAGTAAATGGTTCTGGAAAAACTGGATATCCATGTGTAGAAGAATGAAACTAGACCCATACCTCTTGCCATATACCAAAATCAACTCAAAATGGATTAAAGACTTAAGTACAACACTTGAAACTATAAAACTCCTAGAAGAAAACATAGGGAAAATACTTCAGGATGTAGGGCTGGGCAAAGACTTTATAAATAAGACCCCAAAAGCACAAATAACAAAAGAAAAATGAACAAATGGGATTATACCAAACTAAAAGGCTTCTATACAGCAAAGGAAACAATCAACAGACTGAAACCACAACCCACAGAATGGGAGAAAATATTTGCAAGTGATACATCCAACAGGGGATTAATATCCAGAATATACAAGGAACTCAAACAACTTTACTGTAAAAAAAAAATCCAATTTAAAAATGGGCAAAGGAGCTGAATAGACATTTTTCAAAGGAAGTCACACAAATGGCCAACAGGCACATGAGAATATGTTCAACATCACTCAGCATCAGGGAAAGGCAAATCAAAACCACATTGAGATATCATCTTACCCAGTTAGACTGGCCATTATCAAAAAGACCAAGAATAACAACTGCTGGCAAGGATGTGGAGAAAAGGGAACTCTTCTACACTGTTGGTGAGACTGTAAATTAATGCAGCCATTATGGAAAATAGTATGGAGTTTTCTCAAACAACTACAGATACAACTGCCAAATGACCCAGCAATCCCACTGCTGGGTATATACCCAATGGAATGGAAATCATCATGTGGAAGGTACACATGCACTCCCATGTTTATCACAGCTCTATTTGCAATAGCCGAGAGTTGGAACCAACCTAAGTGTCCATCATCAGATGACTGGATAAGGAAAATGTGATATATACACACAATGGAATACTACTCAGCCATAAAAAAGAATGATATTCTGCCCTTTGCAGCAACATGGATGAGTCTGGAGAAAAGTATGTTAAATGAAATAAGCCAGGCACTGAAGGAGAAATACCATATGTCCTCACTGATAAGTGAGAGCAAAGAAAGAAAGAGAGAGAGAAGAAGGAAGGAAGGAAGGAAGGAAGGAAGGAAGGAAGGAAGGAAGGAAGGAAGGAAGGAAGGAAGGAAAGGAAAGGAGGAAAGGAAAGGAGGAAGAAAAGAAAGACCAGAATAAAATGTTGAACTTTCAGAAGAAGAGAACTGTCTTATAGTTACTAGAGCAGTGTTGGGGAAAAATTGGATAAGGGACACAAAAAGTAATTATGATTTGTAATGATGAAAATGCTAATAATATTGATTCAATCATCACATACTGTACACAGATACTGACAGTCAACTCTGTACTCCATAAATATGTATAATCAAAAATGAATAAGTTAATTAACTTAAAAAAGACAAATACATGTGCTTCTATAAACCACGGTGAGGACAATAAATTATTCTGTAATAATTAAGTATAAAAACTGAAATGTAATTTAGAACAAAGAAGAAATTTAAACATCTCAGAAAAGCTCTGCTTATAAATAACTACAGTAAGTCAGGATCTCCCCTTATCTCTGAACTAAACATCTCTGGTCAACTGATGATCTTCCTAAAATGGTTCATTTTCTCTCAGCTAAGACCGCCAAACTTTAAGTCTGCTGCTGCCACAATTACCCGTCCCTTGGTAGAGAGTTTCTGAAGAAGCAGAGCTATAATTTTAGGGCTCTTGATGGTTTTCACCTTCTATAGGTGAAGCTATTTAAGTGCAGGCTACACCTGTTCTAAAAATGAATCTAGGTCCTTTGAAGCAGTGGTACCTGAGCAGCTCTAGCCCCATACTCATTCATTCCAATTGTGTATCTAATCCAAATGGTGTGGCCTCCCAGATATATGGCCACATCTTCCGTAGCCCCCTCCAAAAAAATGCATGAACATAGAGCATGGCCTGTAACTGCCCCTCGGACCCATCTTGGGTCTTGGAATATTTTGCTCCCAGCCTCAGCACCTGCTGCCTAGAACTTGTTGCTGACACCATACATTACTTTTAGGGGGCTTCCTCAGGTGCAGGGAAGAATAGGCTTCCTTGAAACCTCATCTTGAAATTGTTCAATTAACCATAAGGATCTTAGCTGTTCATGACACTGAATCTACATGAGGTATATAATCTACACAAGAATTTGAGAGAAGCAAAAAAAGGGGGGTGGACAATTTCATACTCCTGTAGACTTTCTGTGTGCTTTTAATGTCATTTTAGCACTGAAATTGTTCTTACCACATTTGAAAAGTTTGTCAGCAATATTTTATAGGGTCATGCTTTCTCCCCCTGTGAAAATCCCTACAACACATTCAGCAGGTCCATGTTATTGTCAGGATTTGCTCTGACTTTTCACTCACACATTCGTACAAGCTGAGCCCAACCAATTCCTGACTCTACCCAGCCTGTACCTGCCTTGGCTTTTGCTATCGTTGTTCCTTCTGCCTGAATTGCTCTGACTGTAGAGGGTTGAGTGATGCATTAGTCCATTTCTGTTGCCTATAGCACAATATCCAGAACTGGATGATTTGTAAGAAAACAAAATTTATTGCTTACAGTTTCAGAAAGTGGGAAGTCCAAAGTCCAGGGAACACATCTGGTGAAGGCCTTGGTGGTGGCAACAGTGACCCAGTGGTCTCACATGGCAGAAAAGGTGGAGCAGAGAGAGACTCTCACACGCTCTCCTTTTAAAGCCCTCAGAACCATGCCCATGACCACCATTATTAATTCACTCATTAGGGCATATTCCTCCAAGTCTAATAGCCTATTCAAGGCCCCACTTTTCAAATAATGTAGTAGGATTCCCCACCCTCTTAACAGTCACAGTGAGGATCAAACTTCTAATACATAAAACCTGGAGGACACTTACTCAATCCATATCATTCCATCCCTGGCTCCCAAAGTTTATGTCCTTCTCACAGGTAAATACATTCGTTCCATCCCCAAAATTTTAACTTGTTTTAACTCAAAAGTCCAAAGTCTCATCTGTGAAATCAAAACAAGTTATCTATTGCCAAGATACAATGGTGGGACAAGCATGGGGTACATATTCCCATTCAAAAAGGGAGAAATGGGCTGAAAGAAAGAGATAACAGGTCCAAAGCAAGTCTGATACCCAGCAGCACAGGCATTAAATCTCAAAGCCGGCAAATCATGTACTTTGACTCTATGTTTGATGTCCTCTGCATGCTGGTATGGGGGATGGGTCCCCAAGTCCTCAGGCAGCTCCACTCCTATGGCTTTCCTGATCTGAGGCCATGCTTCAGCTCCCCTAGGCTGGCACTGCACACTGGTAGCTCCACAAATCTGGGATCTTCATGGCAGTCCCACTCCCACAGCTCCACTAGGCATGGCACTGATGTGGTTTTTCTGCTGCAACTCCGACCCCACATTACCTCTTGGCCTTGCTCCAGTGAAGGCTCTATGTGGTGAATCCACCCCTGTGACAGATCTCTTCCTGGGCCCCCATTTTTCCATATATCCTTTGAAATCAGGGTGGAGGCTCCCAATCCTCTACAGCACTGGCATTTTGTGAGCCTACATTCCTAACACCATGTGGACACCTCCAAGGCTTCTGGCTTGTATTTCCAAAGCTGCAGGTCCAGCCACACCTGGGGCCAATGCAAAGCTGTGGAGGCATGGTGGCCTCCACCCAGATTTCAGAGGATATATTGAAAGTCTTGGGGGCCCAGACTGAGACCTGCTACAGGGATGGAGCCATAGCAGAGCAATGCAGAGCAGAAATGTGTAGTTGGAGCTCCCACAGAGAACTCCCACAGGGCAATGCCTAGTAGAACCACAAGAGTGGGGCCACTGCCAGGATGCCAGAAGTATAGGGCCACTGGCAATGCGCAACACCCACCACAGGCACCAGTGCAGCCTTGTGGCTGCACCCAGCAGAGCCATGGGGGTGGGGCTGCCCAACCCCCCCATTTTGCCCAGGATACAAGACATGGAGTCAAAGGAGATTATGTTGGATCTTTAAGGTTTAATGTCTGTCCTCCTGGGTTTCAGACTTGTTTGGGGCCTCTTTCTCCTTTCTTCTGGCCTATTCCTCCCTTTTGGAATGGGAATGTGTAGCCAATGTCTGTTCCACCATTGTATCTTGGAAGTAGATAACGTGTTTTTGATTTTTCCAGTTTCTCACCTGGAAGGAGTTTTGCCTTGAGTCTCAGATGAGACTTTTGGACTTTTAAGTTTGTGCTGGAACAAGCTAAGACTTTTAGGACTATTGTGATGGAATAAATGTATTTGCATGTGAGATGGACATGAGTTTGGTGGGCGGGGGCAGGGCCAGCTCACCTGGAAGGAGTTTTGCCTTGAGTCTCAGATGAGACTTTTGGACTTTTAAGTTTGTGCTGGAACAAGCTAAGACTTTTAGGACTATTGGGATGGAATAAATGTATTTGCATGTGAGATGGACATGAGTTTGGTGGGCGGGGGCAGGGCCAGAATGATATACTTTGGATATGTTTGTCTCCTCAAAATTTATGTTGAAGTCTCATCCCCAATGAGGCAGTGGTGGGAGTTTGTATTAGTCTGTTTCTGTTGCTTATGACAGAATACCTGAAACTGGGTAATTTATAAAGAAACAAAATTTATTTCTTGCAGTTTCAGAGGCTGTGAAGTCCAAAGTCCAGGGAACACATCCAGTGAGGACTTTCTTGTTCTTGGTGGTGATGCTCTACAGCTATGCAGAGTAACATGTGATGAAACGGCTGAGCAAGAGAGACCACTGACTTCTCACTTACTCCCCTTATAAAGCCACCAGAACCACACCCATTACTCCATGAATGGACCCATCCATTCATGAGGGTACAGTCTTCACAATTTAATCACCTCTTTAAGGTCCCACCTTTTAAATACCATAATTGGATTTCCCACCCTCCTGACACAGTAACAGTGGGGATTAGTACATGAAATCTTGAGGGTCACAATTCAACCCATTGCAGAGATGTTTGAGTCATAGGAGTGGATACTGCATGAATTAATTAATGCTCTCCCTTGGAGGGAGGGGGGGTTGAGTGAGCTCTCCCAGGAATGGATTAATTCCAGCGAAAGCTGGTTGTTAAAAGAAGACTGGCACCTCCCTCCCTCTCTCTCTTCTCACTAGCCATTTGATCTCTTTGCATCCACCGGCTGCCCTGTCACTTTCCATAATGACTAGAAGCAGCCTGAGGCCTGCATCAGATGCAGCTGTCTCAGAACTGTGAGCCAGGTAAACCTCTTTCTTTACAAATTACCCAGGCTCAGGTGTTCCGTTATAGCAATACAAAAACAAATATATTATTATACTTATGAAACCATTTTTATATGTTTTTCCCATCTCAAATTAATAGTATATACCATTGTACACCAGTTCTGTTGAACACTGTTAGTGGTTACCTATGGAGAGGTAAGTGGGGTTGTGAAAGGAAGAGATCAATAACTGATAAAGGATATTTTCTAAGTTCATCAGAGATATTGGCCTGTAGTTCTCTTTTTTTCTTGTGTCTTTGTCCAGTTTTGGTATCAGGGTGATGCCGGCCTCATAGAATGAGTTTAAGAGAATGGCCTCTGTTTCAAATTTTTGCAATATTTTGAAGAGAATTGATATTAATTCCTCTTTAAAGGTTTGTAAGAATTCAGCAGTAAAGCTTTCCAGTCATGTGCTTTTCTTTTGGGGGAGATTTCTGATTACTGCTTCAATCTCACTGTTTGTTATTTGCCTGTTCAGGTTTTCTATTTCTTCTTGGTTCAGTCTTGGTGGTTTGTATATGTCCAGAAGTATATCCATTTCCCACAGGTTTTCAAATTTGTTGGTGAGTAGTCATTCATAATAGTCTCTAATGATTCTTTGAATTTCTGTGGTGGTACCAGTTGTAATGTCTTTTTTTTATTTCTGATTTTTGTTATACGGGTCTTCTCTCTTCTTTTTTAGTTAGCCTAGCTAATGGTTTGTCTATTTTGTTTCTGTTCTCAAAAAAGCAACTTTTTGTTTTGTTGATCTTTTGTATCGATTTTTGGGTCTCTGTTTCATTTAGTTCTGCTCTGATTTTAATCATTTCTTTCCATCTACTAATTTTGGGATTGGATTGTTCTTGTTTTCTAGTTCTTTGAGATGTAGCATTAGGTTGTTTATTTGAAATATGTTCTTTTGATGTAAGTGTTTATTGCTATAAATTTCCTTTGTAGTACTGCTTTTGCATTATTGCACAGATTTTGGCATGATATGTCTTTCTTTTCATTAGAATCAAGAAATTTTTTTATTTCCTGCTTAATGGACCCATAGGTCATTCAGGAATATGTTGTGTAATTTCCATATATTTGTATAGTTTCCAGAGTTTCACTTGTTATTGGTTTCTAGTTTTAATCCATTGTAGTCTGAAAAGATACTTGAAATGATTTCAATTTTTTAAAATTTGTTGAGACTTGCTTTGTAAGCTAACATGTGGCATATCCTGGAGAATGTTCTGTGTGCTTATGAGAAGAATGTATTTTTATAGTTGTTGGATGACATGTTCTGTAGATATCTGCCAAGTTCAATTGGCCTAAGGTGTAGTTTAAATCCTGCATTTCTCTGTTGATATGTTGCCTAGATGATCTGTCCAATGCTGAGAGAGAGGTGTTCAGATCCCCAACTATTGTTGTATTCATGTCTATCTCTTTCTTTAAGTCCAATAGTGTTTGCTTTATATATCTGTGTGTTCTGGTGTTGGGTACATATATGTTTATGATTGTTATGTCTTATTGATGGATAGATCCTTTTATCATTATATAATGGCCTTCTTTGTGTCTTTTTATGGTTTTTTGTTTAAAGTCTATTTTATCTAATACAAAAATAGCTCTTCCTGCTCATTTTTGGCTTCTATTTGCATGGTATGTCTTTTTCCATCCCTTCACATTAGTCTGTGTGTGTCTTTACAGGTGAGCTGTGTCTACTGAAGATGGCATATAGTTGGGTCTAGTTTTTCAGTTCAGTCTGTGTCTTTTGAGTGTGGAGTTTAATACAGCAACACATCAAAAGATTATACACCATGATCAAGTTGGATTTATCCTAGGGATTCAAGGATGGTTCAACATACTCAAGTCAATGAATGTGATGCAGTACATCCAAAAAATCAAGGACAAAAACCATTTGATAATCTCAATAGATGCAGAAAAGGCATAAGACAAAATTCAACATCCCTTCATGATAAAGATGGTCAGCAAATTAGGTATTGAAGAAAAGTATCTCAACACAATAAAAGTTATATATGACAAACCCACTGCCAATATCATCTTGAATGGGAAAAAGCTGAAATCTTTCTCCTTAAAAACAGGAACAAGACAAAGATGCCCACTCTCCCCACTCCTTTTAACACAGTATTGGAAGTATTAGCCAGAGCAATAAGGCAGGATAAAGAAATAAAGGGCATCCAGATTGGAAATATGAAGTCAAACTGTCCCTATTTGCAGATGACATGATCCTATATACAGACTCTACCAAAAATCTCTTAAAGCTAATAAACAATTTCAGTAAAGTTGTAGGATACAAAATCAATACTCAAAATCAGTAGCATTTTTATACTCCAATAACAAACTAGAAGAAAAAAATCAAGAAAGCAAGCCCTTTTACAATAGCCACCAAAAAATAAAATACCTAGGAGGTGAAAAATACAATAACCAAGGAGGTGAAAGTTCTCTACAACAAGAACTATGAATCACTGCTGAAAGAAATTAAAGAGGATACAAAAATAGGGAAAAACATTCCATGTTCATGAATCAAAAGAATTAACCCTGTGAAAATGTCCACACTGCCCAAAGTAATCTACAGATTCAATACAATCCCCATCAAAATACCAATGACATTCTTCGCAGAAACAGAAAAAAGCAATCCTCACATTCATATCAAACAACAAAAACCCCTGAATAGCCAAAGCAATCCTGAGCAAAAAATAAATAAAGCCAGAAGAATAACACTACCTGACTTCAAATTATACTACAAAGCTACGGTAACCAAAACAGCATGATGTTGGCATAAGAACAGATACACAGACCAATGGAACAAAATGGAGAACCCAGAAATTAATGCACATACCTACACCCAAATGATCTTTGACAAGGGCAACAGAAGCATACATTGGGGAAAGGACTGCCTGTTCAGTAAGGGGTGCTGGATATCTGTATGTAGAAGAATGAAATTAGACATGTACCTCTTGACATATACCAAAATCAACCTAAAATGAATTAAATATTTACATATAAGACCTGAAATTATGCAATTCTTAAAAGAAAACATAAGGGAAACACTTCAGGATGTAGGACTTGGCAAAGACTTTATAAATAAAACCCCAAAAGCAAGGCAGCAAATGAAAAAACAAGCAAGTAGCATTATATCAAACTAAAAATCTTCTGCACAGCAAAGCAAATAGTTAACAGAGCAAAAAGACAATCTACGGAATGGGAGAAAATATTTGCAAACTATGCATCTGACAAAGCATTAATATCCAGAATATACAAGGAACTCAAACATTAAAAAAGAAAGAAAGAAAGAAAGAAAAACAAGTAGCCTGATTTAAAAAATGGGCAAAAGAGCTAAAAAGGCATATCTCAAAGGAAAATGTACAAATGGCCAACAGACCCATGGAAAAATGCTCAACATCACTCAGCATCAGGGAAATGCAAATTAAAACCACACTGAGATGCCAAGTCACACCAGTTAGACTGGCCATCTTCAAAAAGAAGGAAGATAACAAATGCCAGTGAGGATTAGAGAAAGGGGAACCCTCCCACACTGTTGGTGGGACTGCAAATTAGTGCAGCCACTATGGGAAATAGTATGGAGGTTCCTCAAAAAACTACAGGTAGAACTACCACATGACCCAGCAATCCCACTGTGGATATATATCCAAAGGAATGAAAACCATCATGTTGAAGGGACACCTGCACTCCCATGTTTATTGCAGCCCTATTTACAATAGCCAGGAGTTGGAACCAACCTAAATGTCCATCGTTGGACAACTGGATAAGGAAAATGTGGTATATATACATGATGGAATACTCTGCCATAGAAAAAGAATTAAATTCTTCCATTAGTAGCAACTTGGATGAACTTAGAGAAAATTATGTTATATGAAATAAGCTAAGCATGGAAAGAGAAATACTGCATGTCCTCACTTATAAGTGGGAGCTAAAAAAGTAGACACAGAAAGAAAGAAAGAAAAAACAACTATCACGATAATTTGTTGAACTTTTAAAAGGAGAGAACAGAACTGAGGCCAGCAGAGGTTAGAAAGGAGGAGTGGGAGGGCAAGTTATTGAGAAATTGGTAAAGGGCCACAAAATATTTTTACATTGTGTAATGTTGAATATACTAATTACCCTGATTTGAGCATCATATACTGCACATAGGTATTAATATTCAATGCTGTATCCTACAGATATGTACAATCAATTGTTTCAATAAAAAAAGGATATTTTCACTTTTTACTCTATATACAATGATATTTTCCTTTTTTTCTTTTTTTTTTTTCTTTTTGTGGCTTGTCAGTATGAGGGTCCGAACCCATGACATTGCTTTTCTAAAACTGCACTCTAATCTTACATTTTTAAAAAACAAGCACGTATTCGTGTATTACTTTTGTATTACAAAGGAAAAAAAACATGATTCCAGTTAAAACTGTCATGGCTATCTTTACGATCTTTCTTTTTGCTGATGTTTTGAAATAGACCTAGAAATTCCTCCATTTGAAAAAATTTAGAAACTATTTGCAGGCATTGTCTTGGCCTACCACTATTCAAAGATGAGGTGACTGTCTGTTCAGGAATAATTCTTGGTTAATTAAGATCCTCAATTAGGCTAACAGAATTCACCCATTCAATAATTGAAAAAATATTTATGGAGCACCTACTATGAGCAAGGTGTAATAATAAATTCACCATCTACTATATAACATAGCAAAAATAGACAAAATTCTTATGCTCATTAAGCCTATGTTATAGACTGTATGTTTGTATCCCCCCAAAAATTATATACTAAAACCCTGATCTCCAACTTGATAGTATTTGCAGATGGTGTCCTTGGGAGTTAATTAGGTAATGAGGGTGGAACTCTCATGATGGAATTGGTGCCCTTATAAAAAGAGCTACAGACATCTCTCTCTCTCTCTCTCTCTCTCTCTCTCTCTCTCTCTCTCTCTCCCCCCCCTCCCTCCC
>NW_007727469.1:388999-391403 GCF_000696425.1 Galeopterus variegatus | reverse complement strand
CTCTCTCTCTCTCTCTCTCTCTCTCTCTCTCTCTCTCTCTCTCTCTCTCTCTCTCCCCCTCCCTCCCTTTTTTTCCCCCATGTCTATCTAGCTATCTCTCCACATTATGTGAGGAAATGAGGAAATGGGCCCTCACCAGAACCCGACCATGCTGGCACCCAGATCTCAGATTTCCCAGCCTCCAAAGCTGTGGGAAATAAACCTCTGTTGTTTAAGCCACCCAGCCTGTAGTGTTTGTTATAGCAGTAAAACAGGCCAAGATAACCTACTTGCTAATGCAAGAGGCAGACAATAAATATGGTAGGTATATTTTTCAGGATAGGCTAGGTTATTCTGCAATAACATACAAACCCCAAAATCTTAATAGCTTGAAACATAAAATGTTTATTTCTCATTGATGCTGCATGTGTATCACAGCTTGGCAAAAGAATCTGCTTATCATAGTTACTCAAAATCCCAGACTGATGGTTGCCATCCTCCTGGAAAAAGTGCACTGTAAGAACTCACAACGGCAGTTAAATGTTTAAAGGCTGTGGTCTAGAAGTGATTTGTCATCACTTATGCTCACTATTCTTTTGTCAGCACTAGTAACCTGTCCCCACCCAACCACTAGGGGGCCAGGAAGTGTCCCAAAGGAAGAAGCTGAGCAGACACTGGTGACTACCACAGTCTGCCCTTCTGATCTTTAGATATCAGCTTTACATTTCTTCCCATGTGCAAAATACATGCCTACTCTCTTCCAGGTAAATAAGCTCAAAAGTTCTATCCTATCATAGTATCAAGCTCAAAGTCCAGGATCTCACAGTAGTTGGGCTGAGATATGTCTTCTCTTGATCTGAAGACATATGAACTAAGTAAATAAAATATCCACCACCCATGTACCTAGTATATAATTGTAGTAAGAACAGGATTACCCATTCAGTAATTCAAGAAATATTTATTGAGCACCTGCTATAAGCAAGGTGTAATGATAAATACTGTATCTAGTATACAACAAAGTACATAACAAAGTATAGACACTCCCATTTGAAAAGGGGAAGAATGGGATGTAGACAGCAACTATTAGTCTGTGGCAATTCTGGAATCCTATCCAGGCAGGCATTGCAAGGGTCCTGTCCATTAGGGTGATCAATGTTCCTTGATTAGGCTCCAGTTCTGATCCATGGTAGCCCCTCTTCCCCCAGTGCATTGTTTTCTGTAGTCCTTAGCTCCACCTTCTAGATGGTTTTTTCTCATGACCCCCTTATCCTTACCCTAAGTGAGCATTGGATAACATGTTCTCCTTGAAGCCTGAGCAGCTTTGTCAGACTATATCCTCCTCACACAAGATTGAGGTCCCAGCATCATTTCAAGTCTATTTATAGTTTCCTTTGGCCCTGCCTAATAGATATTTTGGCACCGCTCTCAAAAACTTAGGCAGCTTCTTCCACGTCTGATTCAAGACAGCTCCATGTGCCATAGTCACAGCCACTATACTCATACTTCCTGAAACACACTTTCTCTTTTATTTGTCCTTTAGTTACCTTGAGCCTTTCCGGCTCCATCATAGGAAGACCTGTACCATTTTAACCAACTGAAAGGATTCACAAAGTGGGTACCACTTTAATTTATTCAGAGGTTTTAGTCATGAGTGTGACCATCATACCCTTAATTTGACCTTACCACAACGCTGAGTTTTGATTGGCCTTTGTTACCCATATCAGTTTTGTTTTTTAATGATAAAGTATGAGAATCACCTGCATCTTCCAATTGTTCAGGTCTCCAAATTTCTGGACTCCTTATAATCACTTTTATTCCCAATTACGAACTGGATAATGATTTTCTGAACTCATCTTTTCCCTTCTTATGTAATCAATAGTTACCAACACGTGCCACTAGCTTTCTATTCTCCAGCCTCTTTCACTGGAGCTACAAGTTTATAGGGCACATTACCTGCTTTCCATGCTTCACCATCTATCACAGGAGTTGCCAAATGTTTCACTCCTGTAACATGAATCACCATCCTTATGGCTTCTCATATCACTTCCTATGTTGTGTACATCTAGATCTTAAGCCAATGCCATTTTTTTGAAATTTTTGTTCCAGTAACATCCCCATTGTGGCAATTTCTGTATTAGTCAAGATTGGTTCAATGTCGCTCCAGCAAAAAACACCAAGATCTCAGTGGCTTAAAATGGTAAAAGTTTAATTCTTATTCATAGTACACATTCATCATGGGACAGGAGGGAATGCACTGCTCCTTGCAGTCACTCAGGAATCCAGGCTGACTATGTACTACTATTTTGAAGGTTGCTTATTGCTGTAGCAGAAAGAAAACAAGAGCTCTGAAGGGTCTTGCATGGACAAGCCTAGAAGTTACTCGTATTACTTCTGCTCATAACTAATAGGCCAAAATTAGGTACAT
>NW_007727469.1:381494-388895 GCF_000696425.1 Galeopterus variegatus | reverse complement strand
GAAAACAAGAGCTCTGAAGGGTCTTGCATGGGCAAGCCTAGAAGTTACTCGTATTACTTCTGCTCATAACTAATAGGCCAAAATGAGGTACATGACATTATTCACCTACAAGGGAGCCAGGAAGAGCAATTCTGTCTTGTGCCCAGAATGGCAGACAAAAGGAAATATTTGTTGAACTCCATGAAAACCTACCAAAATAGATAAACAAGAAAAATAATGAAAATATTTGTAATAATTGCCTTAAAGGAGGAAAAAAGCTGGGCTATCTGATAGAAGTAATCGTGGGACTTATTTATAATGGGTGTTCTGGGAGGTCTTTCTGAAAAGGTAACATTTGCATTGAGACCTCAAAGGTCAGAAGGAGTGAGCAAGAATTACAAGAACATGTCAGACAGGAAACAACAAGCATAAAGGCCATAGGGTGAAATGAGCTTGGTTCTTCCTGAAAATGATGACAGATGAGATATATAGGAACCAAAGGAGCAATGGAGGTGGGAGGGAGTGTCATGAGACAACAGACACCGTCAAGGGTCATGAGACAACAGACACCGTCAAGGGTCAGATCACAGAGAGCCCTGAAGGCCATAGCAAATTGTTAGGATTTTATCCTTCAGGCAATAGGAAGCCATTGAAAGGTCTTAGGACAAGAAGTACATGTTTGATTTATGTTTTAAACAGGTAACTCTTTCTGTGGGGGAATTACCCAGGAAAGGATAGGAGTGAAAATGGGGAGATCATCTGTACAGACAGAGATAATAGCGACTTGGGGTTGTGGCAGGGGGTTGGTCAGTAGTGAAGATGGCAAGGAGTAAACAAATTTAAGGTATATTTTGAAGGAATTAATGATGAATTTAATAAGAGAGAAAAGTTGGGAATGGAAGAAGCTATTATGACTCCCATGTTTCTGGTTTTAGCGACAGGGTGATTGGTGGTGCCATTTACAGAGATGGGGAAATATAGAGGACAACTATGTTTAGAATCTATAGGAAACCAGATCCTATTCTGGACTTGTTAAGTTTGAGACACTCAAATGAGTAATGGATGACACAGAAGTCTGGGTCAGAGATGTAAATCAAGAGCTGTCAGGATAATGTAATGCAGAGATCACAGAGGTGGGGAGTATGAGTTACAGAGGAAATAGGGACTCCGAGATTTGCCTAACAAATTCCTTCTTGGGATTTGTTTCCAGAAATGTATCACTATTGTATCAAATGTAGATTTATATTTCCAATTGTCAGGAAGTATAACGAACAGAATAACAATTAAGATAACTGTTAATATTTGGAGGTTTTTAGGGGCAGGGGAAGAGCTGGCTGGTAAGGGGATCCAAGCCCATGACCTTATTGTTGAGTAACACTGCACTCGAACCAATTGAGCTAACCCTCGAGCTTGGAGGTTTTTCTTTTGATTTGAAGCCTCTCTATTTGCTATTTCTAAATGACAGCAAAAAAAAAAAAAAAAAATACATTCAGTGAACACTTACTATCCCTATTTTACACATGTGGAAAACTGAGACAAGAGGCGTTAAGTAATTAGCCAGAGATGACACACAATTAGTAAGGGGTGGGGCCTATATTCAAAACTAAGCAACCTGGCTCCAGAGTCTGTGTTCTTAAACACTACACTATATGGCAACAGTAATAAAGTTTATTTGTTTAGAGGGTCATAAATAATAGACTTTATACATAATAGTTACAATAATAGTTTTTATTGCATCTGTCTATATTCGCGTGTGTCTGGATATTAGGGTTGTGAGGCACAATTCACCTGGTGGCTGTGAAACTCTGGGAGCCAAACTCTGGGAGGAATAGAACTGGCTTCACTACAATGGCCCTGAAGCTCCATTAAAAACAGACACAAAATTTTTAAAACACAAATTATACCAGACAGTTTTGCTCTGCCTTGTGACATCAAACTTAATTCCTAGTCCTTGGCATCATTTGCCAGTCAAGGAGATGTTTTTTCCCCACCACACACTAAAGTTTTTCACTCCACAGAACATTATTCAGTACATAGTATTAACACACTAAATTCACATTGTTGTCTTAGGTACTGAAAATTTCCTTGGGGGCAGGAATTGCATTACTCCGTCCTTTTTACTATATTCTGTGTGCCTAGCAGAGTCTGGCAGGTAGTAGAAGCCCAAGCAATACTGCATAGCAGAGTGGGAAGGAAGGGAGGGAGGGAATGGTGGGGAAGGGGAAAGAGGAAGGGAGGAAGGGAGGAAGGGAGGAAGGGAATCCAAATCAAACACTCCTGCTTGACATTTAAAGAAGGTGAGCAAGATGCCCTCCAAGATTATGCTTTAAAAAAAAAAAATTGCCACTTACAGTGGTGCAGAAACGTCTCAATCTCATCTGAAACACTAACTCTCCCCTAACTCGCTCTCCACTTCTCCTGACCTCCCCTGACCTCCCCTGGACGCCCTTTACTCAGCCCCCCAGTCCCGCCCACTCGCCCCCGGCTCCTCCCCTCCAGCCCGACTCCAGCCGGCCTCGCCACTGCGCCTGCGCACCAGTGCGCCTCGCGCCAAGGGCCGTAGGGGCGGGGTCCAGAGCGGGGCGTTCCCCGGAAGGAAAGAGGAAGAGGAAGTTGGAGGAGGATCCTAGTGGGGAGTGAACCGGAAGTGCAAGCGCTCCTGCTTCCCCTCGACCAGGCGGAACCTACTCGGCGGGGCCTGGTGGCCGCAAAAGAACTTTTCTTTCTCCCGCCCCAACGGTCGCCGCGGCCAACTGCCTCGCCCGCCTGGCAGCCTAGCCCGCCTTCTCCTCTCCTCTCCGGCTTGGTGTGGCCCTGTCTCCCTTTCGCCCGGCGGTATCCGCTTGCTGCTGCCGCCGCCTCCTCGTCTTCTGCCCGGCCAGCCGGCCTGCTCCGCTGCAGTGATGTGCGACAAGGAGTTCATGTGGGCCCTGAAAAACGGAGACTTGGACGAGGTGAAAGACTATGTGGCCAAGGTAAGCGGGGATGAGGGGAGTAGGCGAGGGCACGGTGCTGGGATGGAGATGAGGCTGAGGAAGCCTGTGGATGCTGGGCTGGCGGGGGTGGGATGGGCGGGAGGAGAGACCTGGATGGAGATGGCACCAGGAAGGAGAGGAGTCTAGGGAGCGTCTAAACTGAAAAAAAGGTCCAGATGACTTGGTAGCGTCCTGTGTCAGGTAACTGCCGTGGTGATACAGTCAGGCTCTTCTTGCCTTCCTGACCCCTTGGGGGAGGGGAGAAGGGGTAACCGGCTCTTTGAGAGTCACTACTGAGCACTGATCATTTGAGTTTGGTCCTCAGTTACACCAGAGTTACTTAAGTCTCTCTGTGAATGAGGTAACTCCACCTTGGACTTGTCCGTTACTGAGGTAACCTAGGTAATTAGGCTCAGAGGAGCATTTTCTCTAACATTGGGCCTGGTTTGAATTTACAGAATTCATCGACCGTGAAAAAGAGTACCGAAAATAGTGCTAGTTAAAATTCTGAAACTTGTTATTACTTCATTATGGAGCCTTAACTTTGGGTGTGGCCTTTTTCCTCTCCCCTACCACAACAAATGCATGTTTGTTTCAAGTGGTAAGGTTGTCAGTTGGCATCTGGGAGTGTTTAAGATGTCTGATCTGAGTAGTTTTTAAACAAGCGTGTTAACTCTAATTACTCCATCCTTCTCCTTGATTCCATCTGAAATGCTTGCATGTGTAATAAATAGTAATGCAGTTTAGTCACAGTATATTTGAGGGTAAAATCATGATGAAGAAAGCCAAACTGAACCCTAAACCCAAAATATAAAACTGAATCCCCATTGTGGTGGAGTAGTAAACTTAAAATTCCAAGCTAGCAGGCCTTTGGATCCTGAAACTGCCTTTTGTAATTATGAGAGAATGTACGTGTGATTTTAATATGGTGATAATCTAAAAAGAAATCTTCCAAAACAAAAGTACAATTTTATGACATAACCGTGAAGGGTATCTTGGTCACCATCTAAAAATGTGAGAAACAGATCTAGATTTTTATTACTCAAAAGGGGATAAAAAGTATGACCACTGATGTGTTTGCATTTTGCATCAGAGATCTCTTAGGAAGCAAGTAAGCAGAAGCAGAGTTTTCTTAAAACTTACAGGATTGTTCAAAGCAAGCTGCTGACAGTTTTTACTCAGTTTAATACCATTAAAATTTAGACTTTTTGCATGCAGTTTATCTGCTTAGTTGTTATTCGCAGTGGATTTTCAGGACAAGCTGTCTTCTATTCATTGCCTTCTCAGATAGTAGCAGATTGAAACTTGACTTATTGGCTGTTTCAATGTAAGGTTAAAGGGAAGAAATTACTTGGAACATTTCAGTGGTGGTACATTTATCAATGATGTGACACTACAGTACTCTGGAAGTTAGTCGGCTTTTGTTTCCCATCATGGTGGAACCCAGGTTATTTGATTTACTTGAAATACAAAAGTGGGTAAGTACTGACTGAACTTACATACAGCTACAAAAATAACACAATTTATGTAGTGTCTTTCTTGTACATTATCTTATATCATCCTTGTGAGTCTTGCGAAGTAAGTCCTATTATTAGTCCCATTTTACAGATTACTGAGATGGAGGGTACTTATAAGAATCCAAAGTTACAGACATAATAAATGGTGAAGCAAGAACTAAACTGCTAACTCCGAAACTGAGACTCTTAACTGCTCCATTCAGTCTCTTACAATCTAAAATCTAATTGTAAAGGTATGTAATACCCAAGATTTGTGGTAAGACATTTTCATGATCCACATCCAGGCAGATAAATTGTGCACAAAGAATTCTCAATTATGCAAAAACATTTATGTAAGAATATGTGCCAATAAAGATGGGTTAATTTTCAGGTAGTTTTAAAATTAGGTCATTATGTTCAGTTGGTTTTTTGTTTTTTTTTTTCTCCTTACTACTATCATACTACCTACTCTTCGTTAACAAAAAAAGATGTGCATAAGAGGGAGGATAGNTAATTTTCAGGTAGTTTTAAAATTAGGTCATTATGTTCAGTTGGTTTTTTGTTTTTTTTTTTTTCTCCTTACTACTATCATACTACCTACTCTTCGTTAACAAAAAAAGATGTGCATAAGAGGGAGGATAGACATTCCAAGAAAAGCAAAAGGAAATATTAAGAACTGGTCTTCAGATCCGCCAAAAAAAAAAACTGGTCTATCCAAAAAGGTTTGCCTGTAATGTAATCCTATGTACAAGCCATTGAACTTTTTCCTTTCTTAGTTTTGGTTGAGTTATGTGGGTCTCTTAAAATAGCTTTTACTTTGTTAATGAGAAATAACAAAAAGAGAGAAAATTAGTATTTTTCAAACAACAAAACTTGACTGACTGAACTCTGTACTATGCCTATCAGACTCTCAAGTCCTTATTACATAGTTTCTCGTGCTCCACAGCCAGCCATCTTCCTGCCTGTTGACTTACCTTTATCATCCACCAGTGTATGAACACTCCTTATTTTCTGAGTTTATGTAATATGCATTTATCTGAGTAGGTATGTACAAAGAAAGTACTAAAGAAACATTTGAGCTTGTCTAGTTTTCATTCTCGGGATGAGAGTCTTTTTAAAAAACTCTTCCTCTGTGTTCCTTTGACATGAGTAGGTATGTACAAAGAAAGTACTAAAGAAACATTTGAGCTTGTCTAGTTTTCATTCTCAGGATGAGAGTCTTTTTAAAAAACTCTTCCTCTGTGTTCCTTTGACAATCTCTCACATTGTTAACATAAGAATGTACCTGTGGGGGTGGCATTTTAGTATTTTCCCTTTTTAAAATGAATGTATTTTTAAAATTCAGTAATTGTACTTTTCTACCTGCTTCTGACTTCTCCATAGAAATCTGAAGTATGGACAGCCATAAATTTGATTTTAAGTGAGTTCTTGAACTCCAAAAAGTCAGAGTTCCCAAACCACTGAGAATTGTATGTTTCTAAATGGAAAAGGCAGTATATAGAGAAAAATTTAGATTACTCCATTAAATGTTAATCTATAACTTTGAGAGGATATCTGAAGCAATTTTAAAGTCTTTCAACACTGCATCTTGACTTTTTGACTGACGTAAGGGCCACATTTACTTAACTCATCCATTTTTATTGGGCACTTTTCAGGTCCCAAACACTTTACCAGGTCTCAGATGACAGTAAAGAAGTTGGACACAATGCTCAGGAAACTTAAGAATCTATATTTAGCAGACCTAAGTGGAGAAAACTTTCGTAACATCTCACCTTCATAAAATTCAGTTGTCCAATTAGAAAACAAGTGAAAGCCAGAAAGTAAAGGTATTCTAGCCTCATATTTGACCTATATACTTCCTCTGACTGACATTATTTTTGGCTTTGTCTTCCATTACTACCTTAATTTCATCCATTGGAGTTAATTCTGGCATCATCTGAGCTCTGGACTGCTTAATGGATAGCTCTGTTCAGACAAATTCCAAATTGAGCTCACTATTTTCCTGTCAAAACTGTTTCTATTCCTGTTGTCTCCATTTTGACTAATGACATCATGACCCTACCATGTGCTCAAACTAGAAAATGGGGAATTTTCCTCAATCTCTGAGGGTTATCAAGACTACCTTCTTGGTCTCTCTCATCCATTCCTTACTCTCCATTCTTATCACTACTAATTTAGAGTAGTTGCTGCTTCTTTCTAGCCTGGACTGTAGTTCCTCCCATCCTAGTTAACTTATACAGCTTAGCTGGTGGCATTTCTCCATAATGTGAATGTGAGCATATTATCTTTTCCAGTCAACCTTCTTCACTGCCCTTAAAATACCTTTGTGATTCCTCATTACTTATTTAAAAAGGGGCAACTCTTTGGTTTGGCGTACTAGGCCATAATGATCCGGTTCACGCCTGCCTTTCTAAACTTGCCTCTGTGCAAGCACTCTGCTCCAGACCCTACCATGCCGTTTCTTACTTGTAGATCTTTACATGTGCCCTTTCATTTTCTTCGACCAAGTGTGCTCATCTCAATCACTAACCCCCAGCCTGGAGAACTGCTGTTAATCCTCTTAGCATAAATATAACTGCTTCCAGAAAAACATTTTGACTTCAAATGGAGCTCTGTTTTGTTTACTGTTTCAGTTATCGAATTGCTGTGATTTTGTTTACATGTCTGTCTTTCATTAGGCTTTGATCTTTTGGATTGTAGATAGTATATTCTTTTTCATTGTGAGGTGGGGGGTGCAGCTGGCCTGTACAGGGATGCAAACCTGTGACCTTGGTGTTATCAGCACCATGCTCTAACCAAGTGAGCTAACCAGCCAGCCCATGTTTTCATTTTTTTTTTTTTTATTTTGTCAATATACAATGTAGATAGTTATTGTGTCCCATCACCAAAACCTCCCTCCCTCCTCCCTCCCCCCCCCCCCCCCCCCCCCCCCCCCGTCTTTGTTCTCTTGT
>NW_007727469.1:357793-380784 GCF_000696425.1 Galeopterus variegatus | reverse complement strand
CCCCCCCCCACCCAACAAAAAAAAAAAAAAAAAAAAAAAAAAAAAAGTGGGGGTTGTTAAATTTTCCCCCCCCCCCCCCCGGTTTTGTTTTTTTTTTTGTTGTTGTTGTTGGTGTTGTTGTTGTTGCTGTTTGTTTGTTTTTGTGTGAGAGTGTGTGTGTGTGTGTGTGTGTGTATGTATTTGTGTGAATTGATTCATTCACCTTTAGCTTCCTCCAATAAGTGAAAACATGTGGTATTTCTTTTTCACTGCCTGACTCGTTTCACTTAATATTATTCTTTCAAGGTCCATCCATGTTGTTGCAAATGGGAGTATTTCATTCGTTTTTATAGCTGAGTAGTATTCCATTGTGTAGATATACCACACTTTCCGTATCCACTCATCCGATGATGGACATTTGGGCTGATTCCAGCTCTTGTGAAGAGTGCTGCGATGAACATTGGGGTACAGGTATACCTTCGACTTGATGATTTCCATTCCTTTGGATCCATGTTTTCATTTTTGTATCTCCAACATAGTGCCAAGGAATTTCACACAATAGAAGCATATGTTCCTGGTAAAAAATTATTTTTATTCTTAACTTAGCTATAATTTCAACATACTTCATTATTATGTAATAATGATTACCAATAACTGGATGACTTATATTGTCAGGTACTAGAAAGTATTCTGCATGACATTTTATGTAAGTTTTTAATTTGCTTTTTACCACAGTGTTTCAATATAGGTAATATTATTCCCATTTTAAGTATGAGGAAATTGAGGCTTAGAGAAGTTAAGTGACTTGACAAGGTCACAAAGTACGTACCATAACTGAGATTTAAACCCAGGACTGTCTGAATGTACAGCCTTTTTTTTTTTTTTTTTAATTATATCAGTCTGCTTTGAAATAGTTATATGGTTTCTTAGTTCACAACAGTTTAGAATCAACACATTAAGAAAATGGAAAAGGGGCTTGCAAGAGGCTGGCTTAAATTAGCTCTGACTATGAATGAAGACAGATAACTACGTTTTTTAAAAATTGTAACAATTTGGAAATAATTAGCATAGAGACAAACATCTTTGTTAACTTAAATTCTCCTCAGAGACTATCTTTGCTCAAGGTGTGTCCATAAAAGAAATCGATAGTCCACAGGAACTTTTTTGTATTTATAGTCACACATAATCTTACTTTACAATTTCGTTTCATAACTGTGGTCCTACACAGTCTAGAAAGTGTTAAATTGTGTGTATTTGCCTTGGGAAGAAACAAAAATAACTCAATTCAGATTTCTATTCAGAATAGTTTAAATTAAACTAACAGCACTTTTTAAAAAGAGTAGGTTCTTAAAATTATATGTATTTTAGTAAAATAATGTAGTCTTCAGGTATTATTTCATTTACTTATCAAACTGTAAGCATTGTTTATAATGTTAACCCCATTTTAGAGATTTACAGACAAAGATTAAATAACTTGCCTAAAGTCTTAAAGCTCTTCAGTAGTGAAGCTGAGATTTGAACCCCCTTCCTTGGGTTCTGAAGGAGTTCAGAGCTTCTTGTTATTAACCGCTTCAGCACACCTTTGACCTTCATTTCTCAGAAATGCCAGATAATTCAGGTGGTACTATATTATTGAGTATATAAATGTTAAAAGTAAAGAATCATGGCAAGATGGTAGTTATCTGTTGAGACTACTTAGAGGTGAACTTTGCAGTAGATTTTGAGGATCCAGGTAAATGCTTGTGAGTTGTACTGATAAGTAGCCCCTTATAATCTCCTCCATGTCTGATATATGTACTCTCTTGTTTACATGTACTTATGTGAAATACTATACATCTGGTCTCTAACTTCCCTTTCTCCGTGGTTTCCCCTCCCTCTCCAGCCCCCATTCTAATTACATCTGCCTTTGACACTCTAATAGGTTTGAAAAGCAACAATTGTGTACCACATGAAAAAGGATAGGATCTCTTGAACCTGAGAAAGGTATAAACTCTAATCTTTAGAAATTGCAAGACTTATTGAGATCACTTTTCCCTTTCCTAATAAAATGGCCAATTTAAAAGAGGCCCTGATTCAGTCTGTCTTGCATGTATTGGTTTTAGATGGCTTCCTTTTTTTTTTTTTTTCTTTTTTTCTTTTTTATATTGTCGTTTTCTCTCTTATAAGAATTTATCGCTGTGTATTGCCCTTTCTGCATCAGGGCTGGTGACACAGTTGGAAAGCAAATGTGCCCTCAGCAGATACAGAAAATTTAGTGTAGGTACTTTTTTTTTTCTAAGGCGTTATTCCTTTTTCTTTAAACATAAAATAAGGGAAGGTCTTTTTTGCTTTGGAACATAAGTGTTCACTCAAATGTTTATAGGATATATATAGTGTTTTGCTTTGAGATTTTAAACATTATCCTTCCATTAGTGCAGATAATTAAAAGATTAATGAATTCAAGCTGATTTAAATTATAAAAATAATACGTGCTTTTAAAAAAATGCTATATTGAATAAAGAAAACAAGGTATCCCATTGCTTACTCCTCCTACCTAGGTAGTCTCTTTTTTTAAAATACAAAATTTATTAGGTGTTGTTAAGACAGAAAGACATAAAGACAAAAATTGACCCATAATTCTGCTTTTAGATAACTCCTATTAACTTTAAAAAGTAAAATTAAATTAATTCAGGTAGAGATTAGAAAATGCAACAGTTAGGACTGAAAGATGAATACCTCCCTTCCCCAGTCCCTGTAAACAGTTAGCTATTCTTAACAAGTTCATATAATTAGTTTCAGAAAAACATTGGAAATTCACTTACTTTCCATTTTCCCACTTAAAAACACTTCCCCACTTTGCTTTTTTAAATTCCTTAATAATTTATCTTAGAGAGGTTTCACATTGAAATTTATTCATTCTCCTCCTTTTCTTTTATTTTTATTTATTTATTAATAATTTATCTTAGAGAGGTTTCACATTGAAATTTATTCATTCTCCTCCTTTTCTTTTAATTTTTTTTATTTATTTTTTTTTGTCCTTTTTGGGACCGGCCGCACCCAGCGCTGCACTCTCCCGAGTGCGCCACGGGCTCGGCCCGTCCTCCTTTTTTTTTTAAATGCTGTGTAGTATTTTATGGATATACCATAATTTATTTAACTAGTCCTCTATGATAAACATTTTATTTATTTTTGCAATTAAGCAATATTATAGTAATCACCTTTGTATATATACCTTCACAACTTTCGAGAATATGTCTGTATTTTCCTCCTCATGAGTTTCATGGGCTTAGGCACACATTGGCAGTGCATGACACTGACAGTTCCTTCACACCATTGACAGTACTGGGCATCATCAAATTTTAGTTTTGCCATTATACAGGTGAAAAATGACATACTACTTCAATTTGCATTTCTTTAGTGAGAAGGCGGAACATCTTACCAGAACTTTATTAGCTATTATATTCTTTTTCCCTAATGTCTTGTTTAATCTTTTGTTCATTTTTCTATTAGGTAGTTGATCTTTTTCTTATTGATTTATATGTGCCCTTTATAAATTAAGGAAATTGATTTTTTATTATATGTTTTGCAAATATTGTTCCCAGTTTGTCTCTTGACTTCATTTATTTTGTTGTACAACAGTCTTTAGTTTTTATATGGCTCAATATATCACTTTTTTTCCTTTTTGTGACTTAGATTTTGTGTCCTGTTTATAAAGACCTATTTTTCTTCCTCTATAAAAGTATAAATAAATTTCCTCTTCTAGAACTTTATTTCAGACATTTGATCCTTCTGTTATTTATTTTGAAGAAATGAAATAGGAATATAGATTGTGTTTTTTAATAGTCAGTTCCCATACCATATATTATATAATGCCTTTTTACCTACTAATTTGAACTATTATCTTTATCATAAATAGATTTCTAGTTCTTTTCTGTCTATACTAAGCTGGTTTAATGATTTGTAACTTCACAATATATTTTAGTATGCAGTAGAGTCACTTTCTCTCTTATATTCTCTGTAGAATTTTTGCAGATGGTTCCTTTAAAATTTTTTCCTTTTGCCTGTCATCTCAAGAAAAATAGGATGATGTGAATCTACCTGACATTTAAGTCATTTATCTTAATAAGAATTAAACATTTTTTTTTCTGGAATGCTGGTATTATGTGGAGAGAAAATTAAATGTTAAAGGCTTTGACCAGGATCATATTGCTAATTGGTAGCAGGACTTTTATTTCAGTTTTCCTAAACCTGAATGGACATTTCTTTCAGTACATGGGTATTGTGTTTTCTAATGAAGTGCCTTATACTAGCTATTGCCTCTAATGGAATAACTTTTTTTTTTTTTATTAAAACATAGTTGTATGTATCTGTGGGGTACAGAATTGAATATCAATACCTGTGTTCAATATGTAATGCTCAAGTCAAGATAATTAGTATACTCAACATAATACAATGCAATCGTTTTTTGTGGCCCTTTACCTTATGCCCTTCCCTTTGCCCCTTATGCCCCTCCCCCTTCCCCTTTCCCACCTCTGGTAACCTCAGTTGTGTTCTCTCTTTTTGAAAGCTCAACATATTATTGTGATTGTTGTATCTTTCTTTCTTTCTTTTTTTGACTTGCTTTTTCTAATGGAATATTCCTTTTTGCCCCCACCCATCTGCTGGGTAAATTGCTGCTTTTAAAATATTGTGGGAGTTTGTAGCATCAGAAGCCCCTTTCTGTTCTTGAGGCGTTCCCTACCATATAGTATGAATCTTGATGAAATGCAAGACCTAGCTCCCACCACAACAAAAGTCAAAAAGGATAAATAGTTTTCTCTTGCCCTCACAAGAAATGGGCTAATAACCCAAATATGACTAACTGGATGCTTCTGTCTGAAGCCTATGCAAAGACTCAGGCACAGTAAAGGATGTAGTGGCAGCAGTAAAACATCTAGTTTCCAAAAACAAGTAGTTTTGTGCCAGTATGGCATCTCTTCTGTGCCCACGTACTTCTTGTGGCAAATTTTGATTTTATTTCTTACTTTTAAGCCTCATTGTTTTTTGTCCATTTACTGAGCTTGGTTCTTCAACCTTCCCAGCAATTCTGGGAGCTACTTTTAATATCTGTTTAATGCATTACATTTCTATTAATCAGTCTGAATTGGTTTCTGTTGCTTGCAGTTAAGAATCCCACATTAATTTTTACCTGCCAATCTCCCTTGTTGTGCTGTGGGGTTTTTTGAAGGTAGAAATTATCTCTGTATTCCCAGTAAATATCACATTGCCTATATCTGCCATACAGTTTAGTTAAATTTGGGTTGAATTGGTATTTGGAGAAACTGATCCCTTCCTTTGTTGTTTTCAAAGTTGATTTACCATATACCTCTTTGTAACAGATGCTGTTAAGTGTAAATGATGTTCTTTCATTTTCTCTCAGAAATAGCTAAGTTTTCAAACTCTTTGTTGTTTTAAACTCCATGAATTTTGCCCAACTTTTCACCACTATTGTAGTGACAAAAGTTGTATAAATATAATACCAACTTCCACTTGGAACCTCTCATAACCATCACCCTAGAATTTTAATTAAGACTTTTTTAAACCATACTGTCTCACTAAAAGTAAAGATGGTTCTTATGCTTGTTCCCTTGTGAAGAATAAGAATCATCAGTGCATTTTTATTGGTATTAATGAACAAATATCAAAACCTATACTTAACACATTACTTATAACAATATAAAAGCATGTGGACCCTTAAACTGTGAATAAAATTGAAGACTTTGTAGCAGCAAACTAAGTCCTTAGAAAACACTTTTTATTATTTATTATTTTAAAGGTTTCTGTAAGAGAGTAATTACACTTTCACTTTGGATTCCAGTAGATTTGGGTTTGATTCCCAGCCCTACCACTTTTTAACCTTGACCAAGTTATTTAATTTCATCAAGCCTCAGCTTTCTTTTCTGTAGATTATAATAGTACCCAATTCATGTTTTGAAAGAGATGGTAAGTGTAAAATTCACAAAGCAGTGCCTAAAACCTTGTAACTGTATAGTAAATATTTACTATTTGTGGTGTTGTCCATGTAGATCCTTTTTTTGTAAAGAGCCAGCTAGTAAATACTTCAGGGTCTTTGTCAACCACACAGTCTCTATCACAACTATTCATATCTGCTGTTGTGCAAAAGCAGCCATAGATGATATGTAAACAAATGAGTGTGTGTCTGTGTTCCAGTAAAACTTTATTTACAAGAACAGGCAGCAGGCTGGATTTGGCCCATGAACCTTAGGTTACTCACCCCTGTATAACACTGAAGTTAGAAAAACGAGTTTGTCTAATAAACTAAATGTCATTTCTTTTTCCTCAGGTTTTTGAGTTCTAAAGTAATTAGAATATATGATAAAATATAAAACTTATTTTGGGGATCAGCATTTCCAAAAATATGATGCAGAAACCTTTGTGGTTGAAAGATGTCGAGCTGAAAAAGTAAGACTGGAAAGCCACATACGTATAGAGGAGAAAGAGAGGTTGAATGAAATTCTCCAAAAGAAAAAGCATAGTATCTCTAAAATTTTTTCCAGGCAGAAGGCCTGGAATTATTCTGAAAATCAGGAATTATTACTTGTAAATATGTAAACATAAGCTGAAAGGAGATTCTATGAAATTCTTTTCAGCTGTTCCAGAATTCTCTCTCCAGCCCTATGCCAGTCCATGAACTATTTTGATTTCCAACTCCAGAAGTGAAAGAGGCTAGTTAGCAGTTTTCACTGGTCCATTCATAATTCATTCAGCAAATATCATTTGAGCACCTGCACTGCCAGCCACAGAGGTTGAGTTTTCTTTGGCAAGTTCAGTTTTTTTTAAAAAAGCGGGGGAGGGAGGGAGGCAGTGTACAGGACAAACAGCAAATAGATGTATGGGTTCTGAATAAATTATTTCCTTTATTCAAAACATGAAATATGGATAAAACTTGGAAACCAACTATACAACGTGTTAAGATAAAGTCATATTTGGGTGCAGCATAGAAGACAGTCAACACTATAGAACATCAAATTCAAAATAGAAAATAATAGAAAACAATGCCTTCACTTTGAGTACTTACTCTATTCCAGGTACAGTCTATGTAATAAATTAATATACATCATACAGATATACATATAATTCATTCCTCACAACTACCCAGGTAGATCTTATCATCACTCTATAGCTAGGGAAATGGAAATTAAGTAATTTGCCTAAGATCTTACAACTAATAAGTGGAAATACAGGATTCGAACTCTGATCTGACTCATTCCAAAAGAGTATACCTATTCCTTTCCCATTGTTTTGCATTGAAATATTTCAGAACTACAAATGAAGTACATAGATGAAAAAAATTGAAGATGAAGTATTATAGTAGATAGAGCATTGAGATTTAACCAGGAAAAAAAAAAAAAGGAAGAACATACAAGTTTGAACTAATAAATAGAAATTTTTAGAACTGAAAAGATCCAAGACTAAATAGAGGGTCCCCACACTTCTGTACAAAATTAGCAAACACAAATGAGAAGCAAGATACATCCTAGCTAAAATTTTTAATAACAAAAAATTTTTTAATCTTTGAGCTGGGCAGAATAACAATATCAGTTTCAAGGGGGTAAAATCAACTTACCTTTAGATTTTTTCTGGTAGACAACAGTAAAACAAGCAGTTCTGTCAGGAGTAAGAGATATGAAAAAATAAATTTATGTTCAAGTTGTTCATAAATAATAACAGCAGAAAAACAGTCATAACAAAATTTATTTCCTTCTTTTCAATCACTAGATTTCTACAAATAACATACCTTGAAAATTTAGATATTGAATATTTATCTTTCCCTTGCTTTTTCTCCTCTCTTGTCCCTTTTTCCTCTTCTTTCTCCTCTCTTCTCTCCCTCCCATCCCCATCATGGGTTTATTTAGAAATATAGCTTTTAGGTCAGAAACGATTGGATCAAGATACTGGATATTTCCCAGGCTACATAAGATTTTAGGAATAAATTCCAACTGTGGAGCCATGAACTAGTATAAGTGAAGCTTCTTTTTGATCATATCAATCTTTTTTCAAAATTGAGATACTACCATAATGTTTTGAATTTTGTTAGTTTTGATAGTCTTCATATAAAGACATGCATTTTGTATTAAAATTTTGATTTTATACTTCAAGTAAAAGCTTTTTAAAAACACTGTTTTTAGTTAGAAAATGTTTGTATGACATTGCTTTTAAACCTTCCAAAGAAGAAAATAAAGTGTGCATTTAATTAGTAAATTAGCTGTCTAAAACTAAAAAGTATGCATAATTTAAATGACTGAAGGAGTCATTTTGGGGGAAAAAAAATGCTTAAGTTAAATGTCCAAGTAAATGTATAGGTGAAGGAGTGTACTGTAAGATTTGTGGCCTTGACTGTCAAGGGCTTTCATTTAAAAACCTTTTGGGGGGGGGGGGCCGGCCCGGTGGCGCACTGCTACAGTGCACCGCTGGGGAAGCGCGGCAGCGCTCCCGCCGAGGGTTCGGATCCCACATACAGACCGGCCGCTCACTGGCTGAGCGAGGTGCGGGAGCAACACCGAGGGTTGCGATCCCGTAGCCGGTCCCGGATCGGTACCGGCGCGACACTGAGGGTTGTGATCCGTGGCCGGTCACGAAAAAAGACAAAAAGGAAAAAAAGAAAAAAGACAAAAAGGAAAAAAAAAAACAAACCTTTTTTTGTTAATAAGAAAAGTGGATACTTAACACTTTTTGTTAACTAAAAATACTTGTCAAGAATTATGCATTACATTTGCATTTAAGATTTTTTTCCTAGTTCACATTTTATTTCTTCAACTTCCATTAGTTCTATATGATGCTGATAAGTAAATTAATGAAAATGAATCTGTAATTTGAATGTATACTTCCAGAAACTTGTCCCAAAGTTATCTGTACAACAGTGTTAAAAACAAAGGGCTTGGTTTTATTTTGTAGTTCTCATCCTTAAATTAACACTGTATGTGTGTTTTGTTTGTTTTTTACTCTAAACAGTTTTGGGGAGGGGGGGTTTGTAAGATTCTCAGCTTGCCTTGTAGTAATTTGTCAGTGAAAATACCCCTCTATTAGGAACATGTCTGAGGGTGACTGATCTTTAGATTGTAGAAGGTGATCACTTTGTTCAGGGTCAGCCTCGTATACATTTTAGCTAGTAATAAGAAGCTAGTCTTCAAAACATATTTAACGTGTTTTGTGAGTATGTCTTATCATACGTTATTATATTTATTAAGCAGGTGATTCTTATGGGAATTGTTATCATTCATTCTTTGAAATGAATGCTGAAAGTTTGGAGTTTGGGAGAGTGACACCAGCAAGAAAGTTTGATGCATTTGGTGTGATAGACCTTTCCTGTTGTCTCTTTTGAAAATATGTCTGGTAAGAGCAGGTTGATTTTATACTTCCCAGACCTTCTTCCTTTCTGTTGTGCCATCTGTCTGTTTTCTGTATTGTGAAATTCCAAATAAAGTACCTTTTGTCACTTTTATTGTTTGCTTTGGCCCTCAGTGGTAAATTTTATGTTCAAATCCGTTGCTATATTGTAATTTATACTTCTGGTACTGTTTTACAAAGTGACGTCACCAGTGTAGTAATATATGATTCTTTCTTACAAAATTATATCCTAAGGTATAAGGACTTAATTACATGCTAAGATAAGGGGAGTAGTGAGGAGGACAGAGGGAGAGTGATAGTAAAGGAGGAACCAGAGTGATAGTAAAGGAGGAACCACAGCAATCATCTCAAAAGACTCATTTTAAAAAATATTAAATACTGCAGTCCTAAGGAATTCTGAATTCTTAGAGGGGACGGGTAATAATACTTAACTGTGACTAAATTATTGGGGATATTGACCTAACTATATAGAATTTAGTAAATATAATAGTTTTGCTGCTTTCTGCTATCAGTCTGGTGTCTAGTATTAATTTATGTGCTGTTTTACAAAATGGTCACACATATGCTAATTTAGTCTACTATTTGTTAAGTAGCTTTTGGGGACACTGGTCTCTTATGACAGTACAGTATGTACTTATGCCTTAAAACTCAGTTGCAGCATTGTGTGCACATCTTGGAGATCAAAGGAAGAGAATTACTTGTTTCTTTTCACCTGAAGAAGAGCCTAAAAAACGTTCTCTGCTGGAGTCAGGTAGCCATTTCATTTAGAAGTAGTATAAAGAATACTATTTCATCTGAGTGTTTATTATTCAAGTGAACCTAATACTGTATAATAGAGGCCTGTAAGAAGTACTTAATTTAGTAAATAATTGCCACCAACCATACCTTTGAGACACATATAAAAGATTTTGCTGTTAAAGAAAAAATCTGAAACTATTAAAAATGTACAACATATATATTAATATGTTTATATTCGACCTTAAAACCAGTTAGGAAAATAGGAGAGGCAAAGATTGAAAAAACTGGGAAAAAATCAAGTGATCTGTGGCAATCTTTAAAAAACCTGTAATTTCATATTAATTTAACCATCTCACAAAAGCTCGTTTGTTTTTCACAGTTAGTATTGGTTCTATCCATAAGTAATATTCTTAACTTTAATATATTAATTTAATATTTTAACCTTTATTTTCAAAATAGTCTGTAATTCTAGTATTGAGTTCCTCTTTGTTCAGTCAGTAATTTAGGACATTTTTCTGGTTTTGTGTGTGTGTGTGTGTGTGTGTGTGTGTGTGTGTGTGTGTGTGTGTGTGTTGTATATTATTTTTATTGTTTATTTATTTGCATTATTTTTTCATCTGTTTTGTGTGTGCTAAAGCTTTTGGTATTAATTTTGTTTTCCTGCATTGTGGATGAGAGAATGGGTTCTACAAAGTTTTAAGCTTTAGAATGTGTTGAGGTTTTCTTTGGTTTATTATAATCAAGTTTTGTTCATATTCAATGGAAGTAGAAGGTGTAGTTTCCATAGAGTATAAGTTTGATGTATATTAATCAAATCTTAATTAGTTATTGATCATTACTGCTATATCCTTACCTACCAAGGACTGAGAGTATGATAGTTTTTTTACCATGGTGTTATTTTGGTCAGTAGTTTTCTTGCTTTTCTTCAGATAAAGATTTTTGACTAGCTTATATATTTTTAAATGAAAAATGAACATCTCTTTCCCATTTTTTTTTTGCTTTGAATTCTTTATCATATATTAATAGTACTCTTCTTAGTTTTTTAGATTTATGTGCCTAATGCATTTTTGTCCAATCTTTTATATTTTTTACATTTTCTCATATTCTGTTTTTATGTGTCCCCCAATAGCAGCTTCTGGTGGAGTATTTGTTTACTTTTCTTGTTAACAAAATCTGAGATTCGTTCTTTGTCTTAAAATTTGACAGTTAGGGCCAGCCCAGTGGCGCACTGCTACAGTGCGCCGCTTGGGAGCGCAGCAGCGCTCCCGCCGAGGGTTCAGATCCCACATACAGACCGGTTCCCGCTCACTGGCTGAGCGAGGGGCGGGCGCAGCACCGAGGGTTGTGATCCCGTTGCCGGTCCCGGTCCGGTACGGGCGCGACACTGAGGGTTGCGGTCCGTTGCCGGACACGAAAAAAGACAAAAAAGAAATAAATAAATAAATAAATAAAATTTGACAGTTAAACACATTTACATTTATTGTTATAACTGATACATTTATTTTTTTTTTTTATCCACATATGGACTGGTTCCCGCTCACTGGCTGAGCAAGGTGCGGGCGCAGCACCGAGGGTTACGATCCTGTTGCCGGTCCCGGTCCGGTACGGGCGCGACACTGAGGGTTGCGGTCCGTTGCCGGACACGAAAAAAGACAATAAATAAATAAATAAATAAATAAATAAATAAAATTTGACAGTTAAACACATTTACATTTATTGTTATAACTGATACATTTAAATTTTCTGTTTCTTAGACTGAATTTACGCCTCCTTTTTTTTTTTCACCTTAGGGACTTATTTTATTGGTTTCTTTTTCTTCCAGGACTGGAAAGATATATATATATATTTTTGTTATTGTTCATTAAGGTTAGGTTTTTTATCTTTTATAGGTCTACTGGAACTTAAATTTCATCAAACATGTTTGAGTCTAAATTTTGCTGAGTTAACAAATAAGCGGTGGACTTTGGTTTGTTTTAGTTTTTCAAAACGAAAATATCTGTGTTGCTTTCTGTATTAGTCTATTTCTGTTGCTTATAACTGAATACCTGAAACTGGATAATTTATAAAGAAAAGAGGTTTATTTGGTTCACTGTTCTGGGACAGCTGCATCTGGTGCAGGCCTTAGCTGCTTCTACTCATGGCAGAAAACGGCATGGGCTAGCCAGCATGTGCAAGCACATCACATGGAGAGAGGAAGCAAGAGAGAGAGGGGGGAGGTGCCAGACTCCTTTGAAATAACCAGATCTCACTGGAACTAATAACGGCATGGGCTAGCCAGCATGTGCAAGCACATCACATGGAGAGAGGAAGCAAGAGAGAGAGAGGGGAGGTGCCAGACTCCTTTGAAATAACCAGATCTCACTGGAACTAATATTAAGGAGAACTCACTAGCCCCCCACCCTCAGAGAGGGTGTCTGTTCATGAGGGCTCCACCCCCTATGACCCAGATGGCTCTCAACACTGCCACATTAGGGATCATGTTTTGACATGAGCTTTGGGGGACAACATACCCAAACTCCATCACTTTAATTGATTATAAAAGTAATGCATACTCATTTTTTAAAAATATAAATATCATTGAAATTTAGAAAGTGAGCATATCCTCATAGTCCTGTTCACCCAGGGTGAGTACTAATAAATTGATTGTGTAGATTCTCTAAGATTTTATTATTATGTACAAACATACTCTTCTATGTTTTTAAAGTAAATGGGATCATACTGTGCATCGTGATCTGTAGCTGGCTTTATTCACTTAATAACATGGTCATCTCCCCATGTCAGCAATACAGAGCTTGGACGAGTTACCTTCTCTGTACCTCAGTTTTATATGGGAATAGTAATACCACTCTTGAAAAGTTTTCGTGATAGTTAAATGAATCAATGCCTGTAAAGGACTTGAGACAGTGCCTGGCATATGGTCAGCATTCAAGGAGTGTAAGCTATTTTCATTTTCATTTGAAATTATTCTGTGTAGTATTTCATGGAGTGTATGCCATCATTTGTTTAACAGGCTTCCATTTACAGCATTTAGTTGTGAACCTGTCACTTAATAGTATCCTGTCCTATAGAAACTAGCACTTTTTTTATTTCTCCACCTACTTTCTGTTTATTTTATATAAATGTACAATTGTATATACTTGTTAAATTATATCTTCTCTATCAAAACTTGAAATCTGCATCTCCTTTTTAGCCATATTTACTCAAGTAAAATCTTAATTGACTTTACTTTTCATCATTAATTCTTTTATGCCAAAACGCCCCATTCGTACCTCCTAATTTTGAATACATTTCTTCTGTTTCACTAGAGCAACAGTTCTCAAAGTACTATGGATCTCTAGGGGACTTTGAGACCTTTTCAAGAGGTCCATGATGTCAAAACTATTTTCATAAAGTACTAAGACATGATTTTCCCTTTTCATTGTGATGACACTTCTACTGATGGTGCAAAAGCAAAGGTGAGTAAAACTGCTCCATGAAGGCATGAGCATCAAAGGGTAGTCATTGCAAACTTTACCACCATACATGCGCGGTTTAGAACTATGCCAGTTTCATTTAACAACGCACTTGATGATGCAGCAAAAATTAAACTTTTATTAAATCTTGATTATGGAGTACACTTTTTTAATATTCTGTCTGAGGAAATGGAAAGTGCTCATAAAGCACTTCCTCAGTCTTGCAGTTGTGATGTGAACTGTTTTTCTCATGGAACGTCATTCTTATTTGAAAAAATTAACAAATTATAAATTTGGTATTCATACTTGGATATTTGACACACATTTCTTAAAAATGTTTTCCTTGTCAGTTCAAGGAAACATTTAATAGTTTTTATTGCTGTATTAGTTAGGGTTCTCCAGAGAGACAGAATCAATAGGATATGTTATAATTATATGAGGGGGATTTATTAGGGGAATTAGCTCACGTGGCTATGAAGAAAAGTCCCACGATAGTCTTTCACACTGAGGGTGGGTCTTTCACACCCAGTCCACTCATACTCTCACACTAATCTCTACTGGAAACACCCTCATGGACACACCTGAAAAGATTGCTTTACCAGGTTTCTCAGCATCTAACCAAGTTGACATCTAGAATTAACCTTCACAATTGCCAATGATAAAATTCAAGCTTTCAAGAGAAAATTTGAATTTTGGAACATTAGTATCTGCTATTTTGAGCTTGATGGCTTCCTAGTATTTCAAGACTTTTATGATTAGATTGGAAGTGATATAATAATCAGGATTTTTAAAAAACTATATAAAGAAATTTGTCAAAATTTGGAAAATCTATATAATTGCGTGAGCAAAAGATTCATTAGAAATGTAAGACTGATGGATTTCAATGTATGAAACAGTATGAGGTTTGTGGATACAATTTTAGATTCCACTTTGCAAATAACCTTTAACAAGCTACCACTTGCCAAGATTTAGTGTAGTATCAAAAAAGAATATCCATAATTAACTGAAAAGGCTGTTAGAAATTCTTTACTTTTTCAACTGTGTTATCTGTGCAAGCATGTATTTTGGCCAAAACAACATATCAAAAGAGATTGAATGTGGAAACAGATAGGAAAATTTAACTGTCTTCTATTAAAACAAACAATTAAAAGATTTGCAAAAAAATGTTAGTGCCACCTTTCTCACTTTTTTTGGAAAATATTTTTATTTTTTATAATCTCATTTATGTTAGCATGTGATGTGTTACTTTTTGTTATTTCTAAATGAATTGATAAATTTAAAAGGTTTTCCACTTTCTAATTTGATAAATACCAAGAGATGTATAAACAAAAAGTTCTTTGAAATCCTGAGACTAAAATGTTGGAGAACTGCTGCACTAGAAGTCCTGAGGTATTCTCTCCAATTCCCCTGACCCCCAAGGAAGCATAAGTAGTATATTTTCTGATTTGCTGAGACCTAAGATTGCCTTTACACATGAATATTGATTTGCTGTTGGTGTGGAATGTGCTTGAGTCATAATTTATTCTCTCTCAGCTGTAAATCAGAGTTTCTCAACCTTATGCCTATCCCCAGCATATGTAAAGGATACCTCGAACATTTCCCATTCTTATTATTGTTAATAACTCTCCTAGAGGATTACACATGATCCCCAAACCCTCTTCAAGTATCATTACTGTAGATAGTTTCCTTCTGTAGTCCTTTGGAATTCAGTATTGTAGAGAAGTCAAAAATGAGTTTACTTTTATAACTTCTGTTTCCATTGTTCTGGTTATGTATTATTTATAGGTTAGAACTTTAGAACTTTACATCCTTTATACCAATCATTTTTCAAAAAACATTTTTACTTCTTTATCACCTTAGCACTGCGGGAGAATTTCTTAAGCTTGCACTTGATTCTTTACTTCATTAAGTTTCCTTAATTTAGTGTTTCCGTATTCTACTTGCTTTGGTGCAGATTTTAATTTTGCAACTGCAGTTTTAATGCACTGCGGGAGAATTTCTTAAGCTTGCACTTGATTCTTTACTTCATTAAGTTTCCTTAATTTGAGTGTTTCCGTATTCTACTTGCTTTGGTGCAGATTTTAATTTTGCAACTGCAGTTTTAATGTCCTTGCTATGTTTTGTTTTCTCAGCATCTCCTTTTTCTTATCAGCCTACACCTCCGTTTGTTCACTTGCTTGTCTGTCCTTTTCTTAAGACACCCTTTTTCATAGAGATCATGTCTTTCGGATTCCATTTTGATTACTCTGTAGATGCTTTCTAAAATTAAGATTCTTATATTAAGTCTTTTCAGAGGTATATTCTTCTTTATAGTTTTCAGTATGGTATTCCTTTTCTTTTGCTATATGATTAGTTTTTATACACTCCCACATTGGTTTTCTTCTGTTACTTATCCTTTCAACAGGGGAAGCTCTCCGTATTCAGGATATGCTAATAGTTATGATGTGAGGATTATCTCTGATCACACTTACAACAAATCCTAGAGCTGGTGACTTTGTTAGCCTGATGTGAGATCTTTTATATTCTCTGTTGCCTATTTCTGAGACATATCTTTATTGCCTTGTTAAAAATATGAAATGAATGAAGACTGGAAAAGAGATTCCTTTTTGAAAGAAAAAGTGTTAGACTTAGCCCAGGCTTTACCTCCTCTTGGTAGCTTTACCAGACCCCTCCAAGGCTGAGCTAGATAGCCTTTTCTCTGTTCCCAAAGCAGACTCATAGCCTAAACTGTAGCTTCATCACATGATGTATTTTAATCACATGATATGAATGGTTTACTTGTGGGGAGTGACTCCTTTTTCATCACTCTCTGAGATGCTTAAAACACCTTATAAAGTTTCAGTGCCTGAAATTTTATAAGCTGCTAGTAAATGGTTCATGAATGATTGAGTAACCAAATTAATATCTTTTGGAAAATATTAGAATAAATTATATAATACCTAGAAAAATATAAAATACTAGAAAGAAAAAACAATTTGACATTATGAAGAGGAAATTATACCAGATTGGTTTAATTTATTCTGTTGTTACTATAAGGCAAAAAGAAAGCAGTAGACTTAGTTTATCTTGATCTTAAGAAAACAAATGTTCTCCCTGAATAATACTTCCCAACAAACTAGAAAAATCTTCTTTTGCTTGTAGTACTGTTAAATTGGTAACTGATTAAGTGGTGATTACCAGGTGATATAGATAGATAGATAGATAGATAGATAGATAGATAGATAGATAGATAGATAGATAGATCGATCGATCGATCTCTAGGGAGTATAGAAAATAACATCCTGCTTAAAATTAGATCTGAGACATGTTCTATTTAATATTTAATTTCTGTTGATTTTCTGGATTAAAAATAATTGATGGCACACTCACCAAATTGCTCAGAATAATATCAGCAGGTTGATTCAGTGAATTCTACCATTTTATGTTCCCAAATTCAGCGTAATCTAATTCTGTACTTCACATTCTAGCATCTTGACCCACTCATGTTCAGACATGCACCGCCACATAAAGAAATTTCAGTCAACAGCGGACCACGTACTCGTTTAAGATAGTGATCCCATAAGATTATAATGGAGCGGAAGAATTCCTATCGCCAAGTGACATCCTAGCCATCTTACGGTCGTAACACAACACATTACTCATGTTTTAGTGGTAGTGCTGGTATAAACAAACCTACTGCAAAATATGTTGAAGAGGAGTGCCTAGCTTACCCACAGGGTGACCCTCCCAAAGACAGCTCAAACCTTTAAGGTAGAAAGCCAAGCACTTGACACATTAGGTCTGACCTGTAGTGAAAGGATGATGCCTCCTTTAGAATTCTTGCATTTTTAGATGATTCCCACCCATCTCCATAGCAAAATAATAGTTAATAACAGTTAGCTAATACTACCTGAGTGCCAGGCACAATCCCCACCTGTAATTTAATGTTTATAATTGTGGGGGTGGTATTATTCTGATCCCTATTTAACAGATGAGGAAAGCGAGGCACAGAGAGATTTACTAACATACTTGGAGAGCTCACGCTCATGCAACTAGTATAGATAATAGGAAAATTTCATAATACGACTTTGCACAATGACAAAATCGCCTGACACATTTTTTACAACATGTCCCTATCATTAAGTGACAAGTGAACATATTAGTTTCTGTAACAAAGCTAAGCATATGCAGTGATGGTTAGTGTTTACACAAAGCACATAATCAACCCATACTTTCCTCCAGTCACAAAGGTAAATAGGTAAGGATTTTTTTCTTTCTCTTTTGTAGCCTGGTTTCACAGATGTTAAAATACAGAAAAATGTGTGCCTTTGAATCAGTGAGATTTGATGTTATGTTCTATAAAATAAGAACTTTAGTATTACAAGGTGTATGGTATTAATATACATGTCCAGAATTAGGAGAATATTTAAATAAACTGGTACATCCACTTGACAGAATATTATGTAGTTTTCAAGGATGACAAGATATCTCATATGTTAGATAATATAAAAGTTGTATGATTACAACTTTTTTAAGTAACTATTTTTACAGAAAAAAATTAAACAGACGTACAGCACAGTAGTAATGATGGTTATGTTTTGGTTGGTGGGACTTGAAATATGTCTTATTTTCCCAATTTTATTAAATGAGCATGTATTTCTTTTTTTTTTTTTTTCCTTTTTGTCTTTTTTTTCGTGACCAGCAACGGATCACAACCCTCAGTGTCGCGCCCGTACTGGACCGGGACCGGCAACGGGATCGCAACCTGGTGTCGCGCCCGCACCTCGCTCAGCCAGTGAGCGGCCGGTCTGTATGTGGGATCCGAACCCTCGGCGGGAGCACCACCACGCTCTCAAGTGGCACACTGTAGCAGTGCGCCACCGGGCCGGCCCCTACTTTTTAAGCATGTATATGGTGGCTGTGAGGTAGTTTCTAACACTTACCAAGGGATCACTTAGAACTAAGTCATCCGTATTAATTTCCTTTTCATGTAGTTCCTAGACTGTTATAAGTGAAGTCTCAAATATTTCATTGAAATTCAGATATTTCAATGATAGGCTCTGGGAAAAGATGGGGAAGGATGGTTGGGTGAGAGTAGTGAACTAGATCAGGGATCAGCAGGTGATAGGCCTGACTGACCTTCTATTAAAAAAAAAAAAAAAAGAAAAGGTTGCCAATTGCTGAACTAGAGTCAAGACTACTTAAATAGTGATACCCAAGTACATTACCTATCTCTCTTTATGTGGCAAACTGAAAGAAGTTTACTAAACATTGGTGGGGCTCATTCTTCAGTAATTTAATGTATTTTTATCAATGTTTTGTTTGACCATACTGAGTATAGGTGAGATGTAACTAGAGTAGAGTGGAGGGAGGTGGTGAGGAGTAGCATATTCCTTTTAATAAGAATATAGAAAGAACTTGTCAGTCTAGAAAAATAAGATGACCGTTATAAGATGAAGTTTAATAGCAATTAAAGTAATGGTCCTATGTATATACTCAGAAAATCGGTGACAAGTTCAGGATAACTAACAGTAAATCATGTAGAAAAGATACTAAGGTCCACCAAGCTTGTTACTTCTCCATTGTGGGGAGTAGCAGAGGTAACTAGAGCCTAGGGCTTCTGTCGAGGCTTTAAACAGAACAAGTGTTCTTTCTGCAATTTAATACTGCCTCTCTTCATAAAAGTAGAACGTAAGTAGGCAGTGAAAGATAGGTAAGATATAGATAGCTAGGGAAACACATTCTAATAGAGGAAGGAGTTCCTAACTTCTCAGGGCTCCTGGCCCCCTTTGAGAATCTGATGAAATGTGACATGAACTCTTTATCTAGAAAACTGTATACACATGCAAGAGAATTTGTAGAGACTTTGAAAGTCTACTCATGGTTGCCTAGTGGCCTGAAGAGGAGAGGTACAGAATCAGTAATTACCATACGATATCTCTGGCATCAGAAATAGAGGAGGATACTGAATTAGATTTTAGAGTGTTGTGCTTTTTAAACTAGGATGATCAGTTGTCTTCCAGGGAGTTACTTGAAGCTAGAGTAAATGTGGCACAAATTACTGAAGCATCCATTGTGAGGGAGAAAGGGGAAACAGCAGCTATGGATTTGGGGTTGTGACTTGGATCTTAAAGCAAACACCACATATTTTACATATGTACATATACATGCATATCCATATGTGTATATTTGTATGAATTTATAAGACAAAATACTAGTTTGAGAAAATTTTTTTGTTTGGCTATTTAGGATTCTGCCTTCAGACTCAGGGAAGCATGTGTTTTTTCTCCTCTGTTATTTGGAGTATTTCAATGAAAAACTTTAAGTATTGGGTAGGGAGTTAGTGGAGCAGGCATATTTCATATTTTTGTGAGTGGGATGTGTGTGTGTGTGTATACAAACACCAGTAAATACATATTTTTTCAAATTAGTTAATCAGTGACAAAGTTCTTGTGAGCAGAGACCTACGATTCCACTGTTACACCGCTAGCTTGCTTAGCGCAAGGCTAAGAACATGGTTTCTCAATAGATACTAGTTGATTTATTGATATTAAAGGTATAACTAGACTATAACACTAGTAAGCTTCTAGTCAAATAAGATAATTTATCAGCATAGCTGAGGCCCTTGGTTATTTTGAAGAGTGGTACTTGCCCAATAATGTTATTTAATTTTTAAAAAGTTGAAAAACCTGTCCAGTGTCCAGCCCTAAAATTCTATGCTTTGCTATTAAAATAAATGATGTTATAATAATTAGGTTCTCCTCTAGAGAACTCACCATCTTCTTGATGTAAACTAGTCATGCATTGTCACTTCTTTTTTTTAAAGTTAAGAAAAATTCAAGGTAGGACCAAGGAGGACTCAGAGAAGCTATTGACTATCAGAATGTAGAATAATCTTAATACCTTTCTTAGGTTCCATTTGATTTAGAATCTCACATAGACTTTCTCCTTCCCACCATGATCTAAATTCTCTTCTTATTCGGAGAGGCACCAGAAGTCAACCCTTCCTTAAAGCATTTTATGGTCACTTCAGTAGTTTTGGATAGAGTTTATTTAATTTAAACTACCCAGCAGAGAACATTGTGAAGTAGTAGTATTTTATATGTAGAATATTATATACAGTCAGCCCTCCATATCTGTGGTATCCACATCTGTGAATTCAGCCAACCGCAGATCAAAAGTATTGGAGAGGGGAGGGAATTCACAAGGTTCCAAAAAACAAACCTTGAGTTTGCTGTGTACTGAGTACTACATTGAATACACATGAAATGAAGTGATGTGCAGGCATTGTATTAAGTATTACAAATAATCTAGAGATGATTTCAAGTATGTGGGAGGATATGCATAGGCTGGATATTTGCAAATTGTGCACCATTTTATGTAAAGAACTTGAACATCTGCGTATTTTGGTATCTTCGAGGGGTCCTGGAACCAATCCCCTGCAGATACCAAATGCCAACTATATATACTTTACATATATATGTTATATATATTACATATCTGGAATATACCAGATTTAGAGAAAATAAGAATATCTTCAAAACAACTTACAAGAAAAATATATTAAAAATACAGTTTTAGTAAAGTCTGTGTTGTATTTAACAACGGACAAGCTTCATGTTGCAATGCAAGGATAAATTTTTAAAGAGAGAGTAGAGTGAAGCTAGATAAATTCTTCTTACCAAAAACAAAAAGGTGAGGTAGACAAGCCCAAAAGATAACAAGCATTGCTAATTTCACAATTAGGTTTATCAGCCTATTTTACCTCAAGTGTTCATGGGGAATAGAAGCTGTGTGCAGAGTTATTTGTTATGCCTGATACATACACGCATATCATGGTGAGAATGTTATTGCTGCCAAACTGTATGATAGATGATATTACTGCACACCAATATTTTTAAAATATATATATAAACTTTATAAGTATTTTCAGAAAATTCTATAATCAAAATATTTCTGTGTAGATATTACTTTAAGACTGTATAAGGATAACCAAATCTATCAACTGTTTGAATTATATCTGATGACAATGTGAAATCATAACCAAGTTTTCAAAAATATATTTTAAACATCTGGTAGAAGTGGATGAGTCAGGGAAGAAACAGTAGTAGTCAGAGAGGAAAAAGAAAACTACAATATGTGGTGTCACTGAAGCCAAGAGAAGATAGTGTTTAAAAAAAGAAGTGATCAGTGTTGTCACTGCTGGGAGGTCATTAAGGTGAGGACTAAGAGAAAACCTTTGCATTTTGCAACGTGGAGGTCCTTGACCTCAGCAAAAATGGTTATGATATAGTGTGAGGGTGGAAGCCAGATTAGAATGAGACACTGAAGATAGAAAATGTAGAGGCTTTTGGAAAGTTTAGCCATGAAAGGGAGAAGGGAGAATAGTAACCAAAAGGTGAATGTCAGATCAAGGCAAGGTTTTTGTGCTATTTACTTTTTTAGTGTAAGAACTGTGCAAGTTTAGCCATGAAAGGGAGAAGGGAGAATAGTAACCAAAAGGTGAATGTCAGATCAAGGCGAGGTTTTTGTGCTATTTACTTTTTTAGTGTAAGAACTGTGAATGGCATATGCAGATGAAAAGGAGCCAGTAGAGTAGGAGAGGTTGAAAACACAGGAAAGAAAAGGGATAAACAGAGAACAAGTATTCCCAAAAAACAAGGAGGGAAGATATGCAAAACACAGATGAGGGACTGGCTTTTGATAGAACAGGGTGGGTGGTTGCAGGAAGTTGTATGGTAGAGAGAAGTTCCTGAGTGAGATCTTGTCTGAAGGCAGTCTTCTGTATAAAGAAGGTTGTCTGCTGAGAATGAAGGGGAAGGACAAGATAGAAAAGTCTAAGGTCTATAAAAAATGGGATAAGTTTAAAGTAGCCTCTGTAGAAAGTAGAAGAGCAAGATAAGAAGGAAAACATGGTAAGATGGCCAGGTAAACTAAAGAAACTGTTGAGTACATCTCTCTCCCCTATCCCCAGAATGTGGGAGACAAAATTAGGATTTGAATTTTCTCTGTAGCTAGTAATGTCATGAAATTAGAATCACGACTACAGAAAATTATCTTAACTTTCTCTCCAGTGATGTCACTAATGCCTAGAGTTTGGTCTGGAGAATAGGAAGGAAGCAACTTGACAGAACACTATCTTCCTTCCTTATTTTACCACCACTATTGAAGCTACCACCTATCAAGACTGCTGAAAACCTGATGCAATTGTCATTCAAACTCCCCATATCACATGATCGTGGAGTATACATAAAGCAAATGTATTTCACAGGGCCTGGTTTTCCAAAGCCTTGCAGTTTCCAGTTTGGCCTAGCTTCTTAAAAGAAATGTTGACCTTGCAGGGGATGGGAAACTTCCCAGACTAGTCTCTCTGTTGTAAGATAAAGAATTGTAGCATAGCAACAGTTGCAGGCTCAAAGGACAGACAAGTTACTGATTGATATGTAAAGAAACTGG
>NW_007727469.1:350625-357204 GCF_000696425.1 Galeopterus variegatus | reverse complement strand
CAAAGCAACACATGATCTGCAAAATAAAGACAGTTTTACTTCTTCCTTTTCAAAGTGGTTGCCTTTTATTTATTTTCTTGCCTTGTTATAGCCAACGTCCAACGAGTAAAAGAAATGTGCCCACGAGAACCAGGTGATAGGAAAAGGAAAAGAGTTTATTTCTGGCAGCCAGGGCTACGCAGGCCAATCGAGAAGCGCAGCCCCGAGTTGAAACCTCTCGCAGCTTTTATTTTTAGCTAGGCGGGAATTTTTCACGCCTGACACAATCTAGCCAATGCAAGCAAGCCAGCAGTACATAAGCTAATTTTGTGGTTAGCCCTGTAGCCCCTCCCCACCCTGGATTCCCCATTTATTTTAGCAAGCAATTTGTACAGAAGCAGAATGCATATGTTAAGGTCAGTAGGGGTTGGGGTTAGAACCTCCAGTACAACATTGAAAAGAGATGATACAAACAGATGTCCTTGTCTTGTTCCTTATCTTAAGAGGAAGGTATTCAGTTCACCAATTAAGTATGATCTTAGATGTAGGTTTTTTGTAGATGTCCCTTAGTCATATTAGGCCAGGGAAGTTTCCTTCTTTTCCTAGTTTGCTAAGTTTTTATGAGGAATGGGTGTTGGATTTTGTCAGATGCTTTTTCATCTACTGAGATGATCAATCATATGGTTTTCTTTTTTAGTTTGTTAAAATGATGAAACTGTACACTTGGTCATGGTACAGTATATTACTTTTTATATATGTTGCATTCAATTTGCTAACATTTTGTGTAGAATTTTTCCATCTGTGTTCGTGAGAAATATTGGCCTATAGAGTTATTTTCTTGTAACATCTTTTTGTCTTGTTTAGAATCAGACTAATGCTTACTTCATAGAATGAGTTATCTTCCCATGTCTTTCATTTTCTGAAAGACTGTGTAGCATTGATGTTATTTCTTCCTTAAATGTTTGGTAGAATTTACCACTGGAACCATCTGGAGCCTGGAGGTTTCTTTGTGGGAGGGTAGTCTGTAGGGTCTGATTTTGGCACTTTGTCTTCACTCTTTTTTTCTGATCACCCTTACTAAAGGTTTGTCAATTGCATTGATCTCGAAGAATCAGTTTTTGATTTCTCTTTTCTTTCTGTTTTCTGTTTCTTTGATTTCGGCTCTGATCTTTATTTTTTTCCTCCTGCTTACTTTGGATTTAACTTGCTTGGTTTTTTTTTTTTTTTCCTAGTTTCTTTTAGTGGAACTACAAAGATTATTAATTTGAGCATTTTCTACTTTTCCAATACAGGCTTTTAGTGCTATAAATTTCTCCACAAGTACTGCTTTGCTAAGGCCCTGCAGACGAAGATCCTTTCTTTTCTTTCAGTCACACAAAGCCTTTACTGTCATTTTTTTGTCTGCTTAAATAAGAATTGGCAATGGAAAAGTATGAAGGGATAAAGGAGAAAGTTTAAATTCACAACAGCTCCATTTCATTTTTGTACTAAGAGTGCAAGGGAGGGTGTAACATTTTGATCCAGAGAAATATCTTTTTGATGAAACCATCTTATTTATTACTTACTGCAAGTATTTATTTGTTTTGTCTCACTGTAAGGACCTGTCCAGTTAATCCTGTCCAGTTAATATTAATAATGGAAAGGAAACAATAATGGAAAGAAAACCAGTTTTATCTGTGAATTGTTTAAGCAATAACTAGTTCCTATGGGTTTTCAGGGAGGGAGAGCTCATCATAACCATGGAAGATGTCATAGACAAGGTAAATCTTGCATTTGGTTGGGACTTGGAGAACCTATAGTATTTAAATTAATGAGGAAAAAAGGGGGAAGCAGGCACAAATGAAAAGGGGGAGGGGGAATTTTAGTGTGAATCAAGATGTTCAGAGCCCTGTCATTTTATGGCCATTGCCAGCTGTTCTTTCAACAGACAATCTAAATTCCCCCTCCCCCTTTTCATCTTGATTCAGGATATGACTTGATGAGTTGACCAAACTGCAAAATGAATAATAGTTGAGAAAGTAAACTCTTTCATATATTTTGCTGCTCTGTCAAATATGAACTCTCCTTAAGAGGAAAGGGGCAGCTATTGAATTTGAAGCAGCATGGTGGTATAGAAAGAGAATGGGTTTAACTTGTTAAGACAAGTGAACAGATATGATGTTGATGGGTGGGAGGGGGGAGAAGAGGAATCGGTAAAGGGACACAAAAATCAACTACATTGTATATTGATAAAATTAAATTAAATTGAATGAATGAATGAATGAATGAATAAAAAAAGAGAATGGGTTTAGATCCCTTCTCTGTTACTAACTGAACCTCACTAAGAGTTGTTTTCTTTCAGCTTCAGACTTCTCATATATTAAATGGAGATTTTAACCTCTTATGGTAGTTTGAAGATTAGAGATAATGTATGTAGCATAGTACCAAATGTATAGTAGCTGGTCACTAGAGGAGGTAGTTGTAGTTGTTATTGTTAGAGTCTCTGTTAATTCTCAATGAATGAAAACTACTTTTTTAGTCCTTGAGTTCATTTTCTGATATTAACCCCCTCATTTATCACCAAGATTATATCATGTTCTTCTGATAAGTATTTGCATAACCCTGAGTTCCTTTTTTTAATAGCACTTATATTTAGAAGTTATATATTTAATTATGTGACTTTTATTAATATCTGCCCCCTACACTAGATAGTAAGCTCCATGCAGTGGAAAGTCATGTCTGATTTTGCTCACCATTGTCTCATCTCATTGCCTTGCACAGTGCCTGCCATACAATTGGGCTTTAGTAAATGTTGAATGGATGAAATAAATTCTTAATAGCTAATACTGAGATTACCTTATGATAATGATGGCTGCATGTAGCAAAATAGTGATGCTTTCTTTGAAGAATTAAAACACATATCATATGAACTGTGCAAAATTTCAGTACTTGAACTCACCAGTGTTATGTGGTCACATATTGACATGCTGATTGAACTCCTTAGAAATGGAGCACAGGAATATATTTTATCATATTTAGCATTATGGTGTGTTATTTTCAGCTTAACTAATCATGACTTGAATTATTATCATACTGCATGTTAACTATTATGCAGAATTTCATTTCAACTTTTTGGTTATTTCATTTTGCAAGAAATGTAATTGTTTCATGAAACACTTGTGGCTTTTTTTTAATTAATACATATTGGTTGTACATATTTATGGAGTACAGAGTTATATTTCAGTACATGTACACAGTGATGCTCAAAACAGGGTAATTACATTTGCAAGAACTGTAATTGAAACTCTTTAGCTTTAAGAAAGTGAAAATGTCAGATGCCTAATTATTCTCAGTCTTCCATCAATATAAATATTGTTTTCATGCGATTTCTCATAAGGGAGAAGATGTCAACCGGACACTGGAAGGCGGAAGGAAGCCTCTTCATTATGCAGCAGATTGTGGGCAGCTTGAAATCCTGGAATTTCTGCTGCTGAAAGGAGCAGATATTAATGTATGTAGAGAGCATTATCTTCTAGAAAAAGTCTTGTTTTTTGCTGTGTGTGATTGATTTTTTTTAATGTTTATAGCCTCTTTATTCATAATAGCTCCAAACTGTAATTGTTTTCTATAGATTTTTAAATAGGTACTTGTAGAAACCTCATTTTAAATAAGAATACAGTCTGAAATTACTCATATACCAAATTTCTTATAACCTAGAAATATATAGTTGGGATTTAAAAAAATAAGCCAAATTGACTTTTTTAAGCTGATAAGACTGAGAGGATGTTTCCCCCTTGGTTGTTGCTTTTCAGATTCTAAAGCTTGGGGAGTTAACACCATCTGAAGTTAGCAAATGATTGTCATGTAATGGTGCATAGAACCCTACAATCATAGGATAAATCTAAACTGGATTGTTAGACAAAGGTCCAGTGATCAGACAGGAATAGTCATCTGACTCCAGCCTTTTGTAGCTTCTGCATTTTGTGGTTTTAGAAAAAATGTTCAAGTAACCATGACAACAATTGAGATGAACTTTTCACATTTCAGGAGATACCATGTTACCTGACCAAATTGTGGCAGTCTTCTTTTACCTCCTCATCAGCTATGTCCAACCCCCCTGCCTCCCTGCCGCCCTTCCTTTCCTGGACCATATTGTCCTTTTTTCAGCAGTGGGGAATTGAAGCTCAGAGAGACTCACAATAGGTGGCAGAGCCAAGATTTGAGCTTCACTACGCTGACTCCCAAAGAGAGACATTGCTTGTAGGTTTGGCCTCTGGTTACTCCTCTAATAGTCTAGAAACTTATCTTTGTGTGTATTGATTGTGTGTAGTAAAGCAAATAGGTAAACATTGATTTTGAAATATTTACAGGAATTCCCTAATTAGATCTGGAAAGAAGGAAGAAATAAAAAGTGGATAAGTTTATCTCTTTCTTTATTATTTCATAGGCTCCAGATAAACATCATATTACCCCTCTTCTGTCGGCAGTCTACGAGGGTCATGTTTCCTGTGTGAAATTGCTTTTGTCAAAGGTGAGGTTAATTGCTAATTTTTATTGCTTTTTCCATTACTGAGTAATTATTTAAGCTAAGTGTTCGATTGTTGAATTCATTTAAATTTTGTGTGGCAGCAGAGATAGAAAACCAGAGTTGGTATTCAAAATTGAGGTCTAGAATAATGTTACTGAAAACAGCTGGTCCACAAACCATTGACTGTTTGTGATGGATAAAGAGCTTGAATTAGCCCTTTTATTAAGAAAATCTTGTTATGAAAAAAAGTTAGCTGAAGTAAGCACTGTACTTAGTGATGTAGAAAATGTCATCATGGACGAATAACACTGCAGACTGGTGCCACATTTACAGACCACACTCTGAGTAGCGCTGGTTTGAAATTTGTAAGCTTCATTTTTTTTTTTTTTTTTGTCTTTTTGTCTTTTTTTCGTGACCCCCGCAACGGACCGCAACCCTCAGTGTCGCGCCCGTACCGGACCGGGACCGGCAACGGGATCGCAACCCTCGGTGTTGCCCCCGCTCCTCGCTCAGCCAGTGAGCGGCCAGTCTGTATGTGGGATCCGAACCCTCGGCGGGAGCGCCGCCGCACTTCCCAAGCGGCGCCCTGTAGCAGTGCGCCACCGGGCCGGCCCGTAAGCTTCATTTTCTGTAGTACATACTGAGCAAGATTATTAGAGGTAGCTTGCTGTAAGTAAGGGCTCTTCAAGTCATCTTGTTTCTTGATATGATTGAGATAGTGGCAAATTTGGAGTTTTCCAAAATTTTTTTTCTTTGCTATTGTAAGCTCTTAAACAGAGATCAAAATCCAGCCTCAGGAATTAACTAATTAGTTGCAGCCATTCTAGCTATATTAAATGGAGTCTACAAATGTTGGAAGAGGAAAAATCTTCATGAAATAAGGCACCAATGTTAATCCCAAGCTTGTCATTTTAAGAACATATTCTGGAAAGTGCTATTCATAATATTTCATGTGGGATCTTAAAATAAGCCCTGCTAAAAGAAGCAAGGAAGAAATAGACATCAAATGAGTGCATGCACATAAAGCATTTTGCCACAGTGCTTGACACATAACAAGTGCTCAATAAATTATAGTTTTTATTATAACTAAGGCTGAACAGTATTTTATGCTTCATAGGATCAGCTTCAGTATTATATGGAAAAAATCAGGAAAGGTAGCGCTTAACACTTTATTGACAACTTTTTAAAGATACAGTTCTGAAAGCTGTTAATTAAGATCCTCTCAAACCTAGGGTCTTTTTCTACCCATAGCTTCATATTAAATATTGTTAGTGGATTTCTTTAAATATATGTTTGTTGTGTTTTTTGGTTATATGTCAACAGCAATTTTCAGATACTGCACATCATACTGATATGAAAGATGTAATTCTCCAAAAGCCAAAATAAATGGAAGTATTATTCTTTGTCACTATAATGGATCTGGTATCTATGATAGGGTGTGCTCACAAAGATTTCTAGTCACTGTGTCTCTCTCCTTACTGTCCATCCCCCCACACACATCCATGAAAAGATTACAAAGTACCTTTGAATATTTCTAGATAATTTCATCCCTGAGGAAATATTTTTGCTTACTGTATTAAAAACTGGTTGCTGTAGGCTACAAATATCGATTCACAGTTAATAAAAGATTTATATAATTTTAATATTGTATTAGTTAGTACTCTTTGTTTTGAGAATAACTAAACACAGTTCAGACAGGCTTAAACAGTAAAGAGGTCTTACTAACTCTCATAACTGTGCAGTTGAGGCAGAGCTTGGCCCTAGGCTTAAGCCACATGACCAGGATCTGGTTTCATTTTGTCTCTCAGCTCTCTTCCTCAGTATTGAATTAATTCTTAAGGCCTCAACCTGTGAAAGAAATGAATGATTCCTTATTCTTATTTTTCCCTCTTTCCCTGACCCTTTCTACCCAGCCAAGGGTTTTTTTTTGTTGTTGTTGAATGAATGATTCCTTATTCTTATTTTTCCCTCTTTCCCTGACCCTTTCTACCCAGCCAAGGGGTTTTTTTTGTTGTTTTTGTTTTGTTTTTTTGTTTTTTTGTTTTTTTTTCCTTTTTGTCTTTTTCCGTGTCCGGCAACGGATCGCAACCCTC
>NW_007727469.1:327630-349618 GCF_000696425.1 Galeopterus variegatus | reverse complement strand
AGGCCGTCCATAAACTGGATGCCGGTAGCATGGCTCAGTCCAAGTCCAAAGGCCTCAAAACAGGGAAGCCGATGGTGTAACTTCTGGAACCCAAAATCTGAAGAGTCTCAAGCTCTGATGTCCACGGACAGGAGAGAAGAGTGTATCCCAGCTCCAGTTGATTGAGAGAGAGAGCACTTCACCTCTTTCCTCTGTCTTTTGTTCTCTCCAGACCCCCAGCGGAATGGATGGTTCCCACCCACACTGAGGGTGGGTCTTTCACACCCAGTCCACTCAGACTTTCATACTAATCTCTGCTGGAAACACCCTCATAGACACACCTGAAAAGATTGCTTTACCGGGTTTCTCAGCATTCCTTCATCTAACCAAGTCGACATCTAGAATTAACCTTCACAGACCATAAGATGGGGTTCAGAGAGACAGAAAGCATGCAGGATAGGGTCAAAGAAGGAAACATTCCCAAATATGAACAAAACAGTATTGTTGCAAAAGGTAAGAGCTAATCCAAGATTGCCCCAAGCCCAGAGGTGCCCAGTACCCCTGAGCAACAAATGGAGTAATAAGTTGGATGTGCTTCAGGAGGAAGCAAATTAAACCTAAAAGGAAAGACTGAGATGCAAGAAGGAATCATGGGCAAGAAATTAGTATGTGAATAAATCTAAATAGTAAAATACAAAGCAAATATTAAAGCTTTTAAAAATAGCTCAAGGGGCTAGCCAGTTAGTTCAGTTGGTTAGAGTGCAGCCTTGTAACACCAGGGTCAAGGGTTCAGATCCCCATAACCTGCCAGCTGCCACATAAATAAATAAGTAAATAAAGCTAAAACCAAAGAATTGGTAAGTAATAACAAAAAACGGAAGGGGGATGATCAAAGCTCCTGGTACTTTCTCCAAATCCAGAGTATATGAGAATCATTAGTAAAACTGGTGAGAAGAGAAAGGGAAAGGAGGTAGATGAAACAGGTAAAGATGCAGGCTCAAGAAGCATCCTGGGAAGTTTAGCAGTAGCAGAGGATGGAGAGTGTGAAAAAGCAGCAGCTGAAGTAAGCATGTGAAGCAGACATAAATGACAGAAAAGTGGCAACTGAACAGCACAACAGTCAGTATAAAGGCCAAGCCCAATGCACTTCAGTCTGTTTTTATCAAAGCAAGAACAGTCAGACTGTGTAATCATGTGTCATTTAGAATTGTAATTATCTCAGTTGAATAAAGTTCCCCTTTTTTGCCCTAAAAAATCTTCACCAGAAATTTTTGGAATAAAAGTGATACTTAAAAGGTGGTACAAAAATATCGTCTAATTGGAGGTTGGCAGACTTTCTTAAAGGATCAGGTGTGCCTTTGCAGACCATATGGTCGCTGTTAGCTTTGCTATTGTAACTCTAAAGCTGCTATAGACTATACATAAATGAAAGGGCATGGTTGCATTCCAGTAAAACTTTATTTACAAAAACAAGCATCTTGGTCATAGTTTTCCAACCCCACTCATAAATAGTTTGGAATTTACAGCTCACATCTCATTAAAACCCTAACCCTGAGTAAGGTGATCCTTCCCAGGTGATACAAGTTGAGTGTATCTTTTTGGATGCTTCTGTTAGACTATGCTGAGCTTATTTGTTGAAAAGTCTTTTTTTTTTTTTTTTTTTCCTTTTTTTGAGACCGGCCGCACCGCGCTCAGCCAGTGAGCACACCGGTCATCCCTATATAGGATCCGAACCCGCGGCGGGAGCGCTGGTGCACTCCTAGCACCACACTCTCCCGAGTGCGCCATGGGCTCGGCCCTGAAAAGTCTTGTTAATGTAACCAAGCAGGAGCTTATAGGACAGTTATCTGGGATTTTTATTGTTCAATTTTGAACTGGTCTTTCTGATTAAAATCTCAAATACCTGAATAAAAGCAATGTTGCATGTACACATTATTTAGAAGAGAGTTAATCATGAAATAGTATTCTTGAACTATAATATTATTAGCTGGTGAACTTTAATAAATCCAAAATTCATTTATTTTTCACCATTACGTATAATTTGAAATCTTAATCAAGTTTTGAGGTTAAAAAGCAATTCTGTAAGAGAAATAATAGTAGTTTGCCTGTTGCATCAATACACTATCATGTTGGACATTTCTTTTAATATTAATATTTAATATATATTAAATTTTCTTTAATATATATTAAACTTCTTTACAATTTATGTAATCCCTTATAATTTATATAATTGATAATAAAGGATTTTAAGAAGTTCATTGTCCCTGTTCCCTAATCCTAGGGAAAACCATTTCTAAATAATCCAGTGTAGGATAAGATGGAGAAATACCCTAAATATTTACTTCTATTATCAATCTTTTGAAGGTGTTACATTTGCCATAATTTAGAATTTAGACAGATAAACTTGCATTCATTACCCTAGTGTGTGTTCACACTCCATTTCTAACATAGTATATACTGCTATTAAAAATGTCCTCTCAGTCTTCTGTAGGAATAGAAATTCTTTTAAGTAAATAGGAAGAATTGTATCCCAGCATGAGATAATCAAAATCCTGTGAATTGAGAATTTAATGACAGTTTATAAACATTGTAATTAATGTTTTATTCTTGGTTTACAAAAATAAGCTGACAGCATACTTAATTTGTTATTATAAGCATTCTGTTATTAGTGATTAGAGAGGAAGAAGTCCGAAAGAAACTTTACTTTTCTGTTTTCCTTCCTTTCTCTGTTTCACACCATGTCAAAGAACTTACCTCCTTAGGAAGTCTACTCTAATCTTAACAACAACAAAAAATACATATAACCACTGATTATTGCACAACACTAATTTTAGTGACTCACAGCTGTTTCAGACCACTCTGTAAGTTAACTGTTTCTGGTTTGTTGAGTAGGATAAAAGAGTGAGATACAGAATAAAGGTTCACTCAGCTATCTTGCTTTCTTAGTCAGTTTTGTGTTTCTATAACAGAATACCACAAACGGAGTAATTTATAAAGAACAGAGATTTATTTCTTACAGTTCTAGAGGTTGGGAAGTTCATGGTCCAGGCCCAAATCTAATGAGGGCCTTTTTGCTGTGTCATCCCATGGCAGGAGGGCAAGAGAGCACAAGAGGGAAAGGGGGCCAAAGTCATCCTTTTATCAGGAACCCACTCCCTTGATAACCAACCCACTTCCACAATAATGGCATTAATTCATTTACGAGGGCAGATTCCTAATGGCCTAATCACCTCTTAAAGGTTCTACCACTCAACACTGTTGCATTGAGTATTAAGTTTTCAACACATGAAATTTTAGGAGACACACTCAAACCATAGCACTTCCTTTTATGAAAAGGAAGTCAAAATATTTAATGTCTTATGTACAATTGCTGTAGAGAATAAAAAATACTAAACATCAGTCTGCTAGGAAAATGTAGAAAACCATCTGATCTGATAGCACTGATTTTTGATAAACAGATTTTCTGTGCTTTTTTTAAATCAAGCAGCCAGGTAATAATAAAACCTGAATATCCGTATCAAGTACCAGCATTATCAAGTTCTCAGGGAAGTGTGTATGGTGCTAATTTTACTGCTTGAATTGAGGATCAACTGTCTAAGATATAAGGGCTGGAAGTCTGCCCTTTTCAGCATGAGCAAATAGGTGTGTGTGCAGGTAGAACCAACACTTTTTTACTCTAATTACTACCCTAACTCCAATAAAATCTAAATAGCTTCATATATTCTCAAGCACACATTTTATGATTATTTGGAACCCCCAAAGTACTGTTGCATTATAACGTGGGCAAGTTTGGTTTCAAAAAATTTTTAGGGCCTGTGACCATCTAAGAACTCAGCAATGCCTTTCTGAATAGCCTATTTTAAGAAGAAACCACACATAAGGGGCCTACCAGAATGATACAGCTACAAAATTTATCCTCTAAATAACTGAAGAACCAATTGTTAAACTGTTTTCATAGGTTTTGCAAATCTCATACACAAGTATATGCCCATTGTTAAGCTTGTTGTTTTTACCCATTTAACTTTTAGATTAGAGTACATCATTATTTTAGACAGTTTCTGTTAGTGACGTACACTATGTGCTGTGGCACCATACACCCCCAAATCTAGTTCTCAGTTCTGCTTCTTAATAGCTCTGTGGCTTTGAGCAGGTTCCTTAACATCTCAGCCTAAGCTTTGTCTTCTGCAGCACAGGGCCAGTACTTAGCACAGAGTTGATGTGAGGACAAAATAGTTCACTGTTAAATGGCATATCCTGTGCACAAGTATTTTCTTAAGTGCTTTACATATATTAATTCTTCTAATTATCACAGTAATCCCAAAGTAGATATGCTTTTTATACCCAGCTTTTTCTTTGTGGAAGCTGAGACACAGAGCAGTTAGGAAATTTGCCCAGGACCACTCAGCTGGTAAGAAGGAGAGCTGAAAATCAAATCCAGTTTGGCTACAGAGCCTGTGTCTGTAACCACCATATTGTACTGCCTCTCAGTATACAGCCAAGTAGTTAAATGAGATAATATGTATAAAAGACTTTCTACAGTGACCAACACATCATAAATTTTCAGTAAATACTAAGAGCAGTTAGGATTGATGTACCTCTCAGAAGAAGAAAGACTTGCTTCAGGAATGAGGATTCTCTGAAAAATCAAGCTTTATGAAAATAACTTTGTTTCAAGTGTAAACAAACTTTTTTATCTAAAACTTACGATGTACCACCTCGTAAGCAATATAACAACTCAATATCTGAGTATTCTTGGAGAGCAGTGATTTGAAGGTTCATTTATATTTACCCTAACCTCATATTTCTGTGATGAATTTTACTCTGAAACTTTGAAATGATCTTTCTTTCCTTGCTAAATATGATAGCAGTAGAGATGTTAAAAGCATATTTTCACATAACATAAGAACAAACCCAAGACTATTATATATGCAACTAAAATGAACTATAGTCACTGTGTCCAGACAAGAAAATGAAATGTAAAATGTGTTTTATCGCTCATATATGTGTGTGGGTCTCATTTGTGAATTTTTGTAATATGAATAAGTTGGGCTGGCTACTTTTGAAGTTCCTGCCTCTTAAGAGTTAAGTGAGATTATAAGAATTGAATCAAAAAAAAAAAAAAAGTGAGAGAGATTAGACAATAATAGCAACACTTAGCCCACCATGTAAATTAAAGTTCTTAGCATATGCTGTAGTTCATATATGTCATCCCCTGTTGCATAGTTAGCATGTCGTTAGAGAGGCAGAATGGTGCAGATGGAGGAGCTTGGCAATGAAGTTAGAAAACCTAGATTTGAGGACTGGTTCTATAACTTAATAGCCAGTAAATCACTTGACATCCAAAGTCAGTGGGATTAATAGTATTCATACCTCAAGATTATTCTTAGGATCAAAAAAGGTAATGGTCTCTCCCTCTATTTTTAGTACTTGCCACACTGATATATTTGCATGTGTGATCCTTTCTTCTGGTCCAGCTACATTGTGAGAATATTGGAAGAACTAGTCTCTTATTCTCCTTAATGCCCTAGCATAGTGCTCAACAAACATTTTCTGTAAAGGGCCAGATAGTAGATATTTTGGGCCTTGTTTGCCATGTGGTTTTGTCACAACTACTCATCTCTGCCTTCATGGGACAAGAGCATCCATAAACAACATGAAAATGAATGGATGTGGCTGTGTTCCAGTAAAAATTTAATTACCAAAACTACATCAGGCACTTAATAGAAACTCAGTAAATATTTGTTGAATTGATGTGTAAATTGAATGTCTGTGAAAATGTTCTCTAGCTGTGAAAGTGATCAACAGATGACACATCATACATATACTGTCCCACAAACTTCTTCATTTTTCTGCAAGAGATACAAATAAGTTGCAGGTATCTAAACATAATAGATTCTAAAATCTGGATCTCATCCTAACATTTTTGGGGGAGAGGCCATAGATAATTTTCAGATAAAGTTAGCATAGACGCAGGATTTGGAGTCAGAAGGCTCTTGTTTCTATAATTTGCTGACTGACCTCAGGCAAGTTTCTTAATCTATCTGATCTTAAAAATCTTCTGCTCAGCAGAGGAAATAATCAACAGAGTAAAGAGACAACCTGCAGAATTGAAGAAAATATTTGCTAACTACGATCTGACAGGGGATTAATATCTAGAATATACAAGGAGCTTAAACAAAACAAAAACAAATAATTCAATCAAAAAATGGACAAGTGAGCCGAATAGGCATATCTCAAAAGAAGGTGTACAAGTGACCAATAGGTATATGAAATGCAGGGGAATGCAAATCAAAACCATGATGAGATGTCATCTCACTCCAGTTAAAATAGCTATTATCAAAAAGAAAATAAATGCTGGTGAGGATGCAAAGAAAGGGGAACTCTGATGGTGGGGATGTAAATTACTACAAGCATTATGGAAAACAGTATGGAGGTTTCTCCAAAAAACTAAAAGTAGAACTACTGTATAATCCAGCTATCCCAGTACTGAGTATGTTTTCAAAGGAAAGGAAATCAGTATATCGAAGAAATACTTGCACTCCCATGTTTATTATTGCAGCACTATTCACAGTAGCCAAGATATGGACTCAACCCAAGTGTCCATTAAAAGATGAATGAATAAAGAAAATGTGGCATATATACACAGTGGGATACTATTTAGCCATAAAAAAGAATGAAATCCTGTTATTCATGCAACATGGATGAGCTTTAAGGACATTATGTGAAGTGAACAAGCCAGGAACACAAAGAGAAATACCACATGTTCTTTTTCATATGTGGAAGATAAGATTGTTGATCACACACAAGGAGAAAGTAGAATGGCAATTACCAGAGGCTGGAAAGAGTAGAGGGGAGAGGAGATAGTGAGAGGTTGGTTAAGGGATACAAAATTACAGCTAGATAGGAGGATAATATCTAGTGTCCTATAGCACTGTATGGTGACTATAATAAACAGTTTTTTGTATGCTTTGAGGTAGAGGGGAGAGGAGATAGTGAGAGGTTGGTTAAGGGATACAAAATTACAGCTAGATAGGAAGAATAATATCTAGTGTCCTACAGCACTGTATGGTGACTATAATAAACAGTTTTTTGTATGCTTTGAGTTAGCTATAAGAGGATTTCGAGTGTTCCTAACACAAAGAAATGATAAATGTTTGAGGTAATGGGGAAAAAAAGAATCAGTGGGTGCCAGGGTTTCAGGGGAGGAGGAGGGAGGGATGAATAGGTGGAGCACAGAAGATTTTTAGGGCAGCATAACTACTCTGTATGATGCTGTAATGGTGAACACATGACATTATACATTTAGCAAAAGCCATAGAACTGTATAACACAAAGAGGGAAGTCGAATGTAAAAATGAATAATAACTGATAAATATTGATTCATAATTGTAACAGATGTACCACACTAATGTAACATGTTAATAATTAGAAATTATGTGGGGAAGGGAGGAAATGGGAACTAGCAGAACTTTCTGCTCAATTTCTCTGTAAACTTAAAACTGCTATGAAGTCTATTAAAAAAAAAAAAAAAAGAACCTCTGTCTGTAAAGTAGAATTAACAATGCCTACTCCATGGGGCTGCTGTGAGAAAAAAATAAGATTACTTATCTGCAGTATTATGTTAAAAACTCAAAACTGCTACAGAAATGTAAGGGACATAACATTCACTGGTTTTAGTATTATTAGATGCTGTGGGGTACCCAGAAATTGTCTTTACTGGGTCTCCTGTATCAATATGTAAATTAAGTATGAAATTAAATATGCTCTGAAGTTCTATTTATATATAAATAAATTGCACAATATGTAATATTATAGGTATTTCAATAATTTTAATGTCACTAAATACCAAATCTATTTTAAGTCGTCTCCAAAATTTAATTGTGTCTGTAAGCTCTATGGCAATGGTGATATGTGTGTATTTAAATAGTTGAAAGTTCTGAGATTCTGAACCTTTTATCATAGTACTGTGGGACTGACTACAAACACATGGCCTCAAATGATGAGAAAATGGGGTCTGTATGAGCTCAGCATGGTTTTTCAAGACTGTTCTAAAATGGATATGAATTGATTCAAAATAAATATTTAGCAGTATGCTTTCTATTATAGTGGTGCATACTTAAGACAAGATGGTAGAAAAGGTACTTTTTCCTTTTAATTTGGATGCAAGTATTCACTAAGGTTACAATTTATAGTACTAAATATGCATTTACACTGTTACCCAAATGTGAATTTTTTAAAATATTTAACAAATTGTAATTGAAATTGAAAATTTTTCAAATATTTAACAAATATTTGTTGAAATCTGCTGTATACCAGGCATTAAAGGTACAGAGATTAATATAACAAGGTCCCTGCCCTCATGGAACTCAGCCTAATTTTCGGAGGTTAGGTTTGTTAACAGTTAATTACAGGCTATGGTGAGTGCTAAGAGAGAGGTGGAGGTCAGCCATGAGTAACAAAAACCCATACTACAGTGATCTGAACCAGAAAGCAGCGCAGAGCAAGATGTCTGAAGGTGCGCAGTCCAAGGCTGAGCCGCTGGCTGTACTGTGTATATCATCAGTATCCCACACACTGTCCCTCCCCCCAGTCCTTAGGGTCACAAGATGACTACTGAACCTCCAGGCATTGTGTCTGTGTTTGGGACAGGAAGAAGGGAGAAGAGCTAAGGACTTCATCCTCCTAGGGCTTTATTGGAAAGAGAAAGATGTCCACAGGAGAAGCCAAAATAGTGTCTAATGGCCACATCTAGTTTTAAGAGAGTCTGAGGATTCAGTTTCTTTTAGAGGAAAGCAAGGAAAAGGGGGGTTGCACTGGGCATTGAGTGAGCCAAGCTAAGTATCTACCTCAGTATTATCAACAACATGCCTTGGGCATACTGAGAAGGAGGAGCCAACTGCCTGGAAAATTCCAGAAGGGCTACGCAGAAAATGTAACTATTGAGTAAGAGTTAATTGGGTGGTTTAAGAGAAAGAACAAAGAATTTCTTTGTTCCTTACATTTTTTTTAAAGTCCTTATGAGACATTTAATATCAAGTAAAAGGAAGTACACTGTATTCATTCAAATACTGGGAATTGTGGGTGAACAAGGTAAGTCCTCTGCCCTTGGAGACCTCATTTTCTAGAGGGGAAGACAGAGTTAACAAGTACTCAAATAAATGTAATTTAATTTCAGGTGGTAACAAGTACTGTAAAAAAAAATATATAGGAAGATATCTTTAACTATTTTGCATAGAAAGTTTCTTAAGGGTATTATATACTTTTAAGCAGAATAAATAAGACATGGTTAAAATGTCTCTGCGGTCTGTTGAAGTGTTTTATTTGTCCTTACACTTAGTAACTCTAGTTCATTATTAAGCTTTAGAGGTAGTTCAATCTTGGTTTCTTTCTTGCTCCAGTTATGTCAAGCTCTAGTCAGATATTACTGCCATTTGTGTGACCACATTCAGTAGACCTCCTTTTCTGTTTTGTTTCTGACTTTATTTGGACTGAGAAAATCCATGTTTGAATTATAAGTTTACCCCAGCATGCTTCTATGAAATAATAAAAAGCTTAGACCCTGGAAAGCTGTTTCAATGATTTTTAATAGTTTTAGATTTACTTCCTAGTTCAAATCAACATAAGGTTGCTAGACTCTTGACCTGATAAGTATATGTCATAAATGTTAAACTAGAAACATTTCAAGTGTTCCTTGAATTGGTTTTAATCCTCAGTTGCAGGACTTTTTCAACCATTTATTTTGTGTTTGATTCTCAACTGCTTTCTCTCCAAGAGTGAATTAAGTATCCAAACTATGACTGCTAAATTTTTCTTCTGAAGTGATTGGTTATATTCTAAGGTTGTAAAACAAATTTATACAGAAATGTCCACCAAGACTGTGTGTATCCAAGTGCTGAGTTTTGGTCTGAATTTATAAGTTTTTCATTGAAACAAAGCAGTTTGGTATCCTGACAATTGATCAATGTAACCATTATCCACGTCTTCACCACAGAAGACGTTTGTCAAGATGTCAGATAACCTCGGTACAAGTTTTAAGAGTTTCATTCTTAAAATGTCACTAATCCAGTTTTCTTGGCCTATCTGTACATGATAAGAACTGATGGTGTGAAGTAGAATTAGGCTATCTGAAGTAAGAAGTAGACAAAGGTAACAAGTAGGTAACGATATAGTCTTCTTGTTTCACGTCTGTGTATTTTATCATTCCACTAGGTTATAAACTATTCATGGGCAGAGATAGCATGACTTGAAATTTTTTTAACATTCCTTATATTCTACCACATGCTGTCAAATACCTGATTATGTAAAAGTGTGACTTTTGAAGATCAATAAATTACTTGTAGTGCCTTAAAGCTTTACCCCCTAGAATGACAAACAGCCTGTCTGTCTACTTGAGCCACTTTAACTTGGCCATAGCAACCTTTTCCTCCTTCAGAAAATTTTAGCCCCTGAATCATTCTCTAAATATAGGCAAATGAACCTATTCCTGATTCCAATCAGGGGTCAAACTGAAAAAGTCTTAAATGTTGAAATTACCTGAAAATAAGTAAATATTTTATATAGTGTGTTAGTGGGCAACATATTCCAATGGAAATATTTTGTCTACTCACTGTACTAGGTCTTCAGTGAGTAATACTATAATTGCTTTATTGAGTCCCTTATTATGTATGTTTAATCCCTATCTATATGAGTTAATTCTATAAACATTTACTGATTGCCTGTTATTGGCTCTGTGCAAAGCCTTGAGAATTTAAAGACTAATTAGTTTGGTTCCTGCCATCAACATATTTAGTCTAGTAAAGGGAGACAAATATGTAGAACAACCAGTACATTGAAGCATTGTGATTGCTGTGAATATGTACTACAGTGGGGACATGAAGAAGAGGTCAAGTGTGGTCTGGGAGTCAAGGAGATAGTGTGTTATAAGTAAGGATGTCATTACGGAGACAAATATGTAGAACAACCAGTACATTGAAGCATTGTGATTGCTGTGAATATGTACTATAGTGGGGACATGAAGAAGAGGTCAAGTGTGGTCTGGGAGTCAAGGAGATAGTGTGTTATAAGTAAGGATGTCATTATATCTCCAGGTACCACAAATGTAACTTCATAAAGCAGCTGACACTTGAGCTGAACCTTGGAAACTTAGTGTATAAAAGTCTAATAGGGATTGGGGGTACCATTCCAAGCAGAAGCAACAATGAGAAATGAGAAAAGTCAGAGAGACAAGACCACACTGCATTAGGGTAGGGGGAGATTGTTCAGCATAGCTACAATGTAGAATGGAAAGAATTTAGCAAGAAATATCACTCAAGAGGTTGGTACTAAGCAGATTATGTTTTCAGGCAAATCATGTAAATCATGTCATTTACCTTTCTTGTCTTTTTTGAGGATGCCATTAAAGGCTTTTAGGTAAGTAAGTAGTATGATCAGACTTACATTTTAGGAAGATCATTCAAACAGATGTTTGGAGTCGGAATTGGAGTGGTGTAAAAAGTAAAAAAAAAAAAAATAGGAACCTATTGCATTGGAAAGTAATGGTAGCGATGAATGGGAATAGTGCGGTCTAAAGACTTAGTAACTGATTATGTGGGAAGTAAATAAGAACTACATAGTGTCTCCACATTTCCAGGAAGATGGTTCTTCACCATGATAGAAAATATTTAAAAGAAAGCAAGTTTGCAGGGAAAAGATTATGGATTCATTTTAAGAGAGGTGGCATTTGAGGTATTTGTGGGACTTCAAGTAGGTAAGTCTCAAAGCCAGTATATATCCATGGGGTTAACGTTCAGGATAGATGCTGAGGATGAGGATAAAGGTTGGACATGGATGAGATGATTAGGGAAAAGCATGTTGAGCAAGTCCTGAAGAGTGCTGCAGACCAGAACCAAGGAGAATACCAGCATATAAAGGACAGCCAAAAGGAAGGGGGATGGGGTGGGGCAGGTCAGGAGAGAATGAAGGGAGTTGGTGCGGGAAGAAGAGGCAGGCTAGACAGACAGGAGAACATGGAGATAATATTGTCTAGAGAGTTTGGGCTGTAATGGGTAAGGAATAAGACTCAGCACTGTTCAGAGACCATAAATTTGGCTGATTGAACTTGGCATTTAGAGGATATGAGTGACTTATTCCAAAGTATTTTCAGAACAGTATAGGTCAGATTACAAATGGTCTGCCATGTCTATTTTTTCCTCTTCCTTTTAGAAAGAAAACCCCAGGTTTTAGTAATGTACATGGCAGCCTAGCTTGTATCTCAGCTTCACTTGCAGTACATATGACTGTATGTCTTAAGTTTGAGCACATGGAATATGTACAAATGGTGTGTGCCAATTCCAAACCATCACCTAAAGTATGATGATTTTAGGTGACCCCCTGCCAAGCCCCCAAATCTAGCAGGTTGGAAACAGATGTAGAGATGAACCAGCTTCAGCCACACAAATGAAGAGATGACCCATCCCTTGGGAGAGGAGCAAAACAGAAGGATTTTACAGGACAGAGCCACCCTACCAACTTTGGTACACTTAGCACTAGACCGTTTTATGAGAGAGAAATAAATAAACTTAGTTTAATTCTTTGGGTTTTAGGTTCTTTATTTACTCTAACCATAGCAAATAGGTTCAAAAGTTTGTTATTTGTAAATGAATGAACAGGACTGGGAAAATTCAGGCTGCTGCTGTGGGTGTTATCTCCTGATTCTGTCATTTGTGAGGGTTGCAGAGGGTTGAGATATTGGAACAGAAGGAAAACGAATCATAGTAGTCAGCCGGGTGCCACATTGAGCAGTGTTTACCTAAAAATAATTTAAACATTGTTTATGTATTTTGACTAGAATCAGTCAATAAGAAGTTTTTTACAGACCAAAATATAAAAGTTAACCTTGGCAAAATAGAAAAGCTGGCAAGTTAAGAGGTGAAGGGAGCGATGGGAAGGTGGAGAATGTATCTTATAAAATTATGAGACATGGGATACTCTCAAAATTGATGGAACAAGAAATATAGGTTTAAGTAAACATTTAGATTTATAAAGAAACACAATAGTGTTTTAACTATAAGAAATAGAGAGGGTCAAGGGGAGGTGGTGGTAAACTAAAGCCTCATCTATGTAGCAGGAAGTCAAAAGTTAAAATCTAAGGTTGATAATTCAAATAGTAGCTATGGAAATAATTTCTAGAAGTAAAAACAAACAATTAAAACTGGATTCCACAAGGAAGGGATGGGGCCAAATATACTTAAACTGCATTAAGTGCCAAAAAAATTGTTTTCTCTTAATATTCTTATCCATGTTGACAAAACTGGTACATCATTTTTAGAAGAACTGATTTGACTCTGTTAAATTTATTCTTAAGTATTTTATTCTTTTTGGTGCTCTTATAAATGGAATTGTTTTCTTAACTTCATTTTTGAATAGTGGACCTTTTTTATTATGAAATATCCCTTTTTGTCTCTAGTAATATTTCTTTATCTTAAAGTTTCTTTTGTCTGATAAAAATATAGTCACTCTTGCTCTCTTGTGGTTTCTAATTTATTTTTTAAATAAATATGCATACATATTTAGAACAGAAGAGTATAAGGAAACACTAAAATGTTAACATTAGTTATATCTGGCTTATAGAATTATGAGTTTTATGTTTTTCTTTCTCTTCTGAGTTTTCTGTGATGTTTGTATTGTAATTGGGGGGAAAGGTTATTTATATAAATTTTTTTAAGTATCAGCTAAATATTTTTGGTTGCGTATTAGCAGAAATTGACTCCAACAAGTAGAAGAGGGATTTTTGAAAAGATATTGGACTAATCATAGAATCAACAGGAAAGCTGGAGGACCAGGCTAAGAAGAGATCAGAGCTAAGGCAACTGCAGGGGTTCGGGTAGCAGAAACCTCTCAGCTGTTTCATCTGGGTGATGCCACAGGAATAAATGAGCTCTGACTTCTTGTATCCTCTCTCCTTGTATCTTCTTGTATCCAATCAGGATTCAAAATCTAGGAGAGAGCATCCTGCTTGAGTTAAATAAATCTTTGACGCTTGGCGAGGAATGTACATGGCCCCTTGATTTATAATAATTTGTTTGCAGAATTATAGTTTACAATACTAGGCATAAAAAACTGTAGCCATCAAGATGACTACGAAATCATTTGTTTTGAATACAGTGACCCCAGTTATTGTCACTTACCCTGTTTTGTTGCAGGGCTCACCACGCTGAATTGAAATTCTCATTGGTTTCTGTTCCATTTGACTATGAGTTCCATGTCTTCCTTGAAGCAGTTACGTTCAATTAGAAAATGAGAAAATAGAGACTTTATAATGATACTAAGGATGACTTTGTGATAATTTGACACTTCCTAGAATGTCTGTCATCTCCTCTCAGATTTACCTAATCAGCTTGTACTTGCTTACCAAGACTCAGCTCAAGCATTCCCTCATCCAGGAAGACTTTCTCCCTTACGCCCTCCTACCACATCTTATTCTCATTTACGGGCCATTCGTCCCTGTACATAGCACTGTTAATGTGCTTGTCACACTGTGGTATTGGTTAATTTGTCTGCGTCTCACAATCGTGAGACTGGCAGAGTCTGTCTTATTTTTGATTCTCCAGTCCCTTACACAGTATCTACACATCAGACATTCAGTAAATATTTGTTGAGTGAATGAGTGAATGAATGTGCCAGAAAATAGGAGCAAGGCATCCCATGTAGAGACAGCCTATATAGGGGTACGGCACATGGCATGTTCAGGAACTGATGAGAAATTCTGTAGGATGAGAGCATAGAAAGATTAATGGGAGAAGAGTCTGAACTAACAGAAGAATGAGTGAAATTTGGCAGGGGAGCGGGACCCTAGAGACTGTGTGGTACATAAACACTGGCTGGGACTGGAGCTAGTAAAGAGAACCCTCAGGTGGTAGAATATTGTCTCTGGGAATTAAAAGGTTCAGACCTGGTAGGAAAGTAAATTCACCTACCAAGCAATAGCAATTTTTTAAGTGCTGGGGATACAGTGGTGAATAATACAGACAAGATTCCCACTCCCATGGAGCTTTCAGTCTAGAAAAGGCGACAGATAAGACAACATATAGACTCAAAATTATATATACACATTCTCAAAACTGAAATGCCATGTTGTAGATAAAATGTTCCAGGACAGCACTCTCCAGGTTAAGTCTTCAGAGCAGTCTGGTGTCTCCACTGAAGATTTCCCTAGAATTAGAAGGGAACCTCCTTACAGCTCACATTCCAGTCATTTACTGCTAAGTTTTTATAAGTAAAATGACATACATTATGCATGTTCTTAATGTGTGCAATACCTATGCACTCTACAAAAAAAAGTGTTGCAAAGAAGAAAAACAAATAATTTATCACAGGAACACTTTCTTTTTTAGCAAAAGTGATTTACTTTTTTCCCTTGTTTCATACTTCACATTGGGATATTATTTTTTAAAGCTTAATTAATTGGGTGAAATATACAATAGTAAAATAAAAACCAGTCATTGCCTATATTAATGTCAGGTTGTGTTTGTAGCTTACGATTTCTACTACTTGAAAAATAATGTTGCATTTTTACAAGTTAATCCACAACCTTCACAACTTGCTTTTTTGGTGGGTTTTGTTTTTTTTTTTTTTGGTTTTTTTGGGGGTGGTTTTTTGTTTTTACAAGTTAATCCACAACCTTCACAACTTGCTTTTTTGGTGGGTTTTGTTTTTTTTTTGGTTTTTTGGGGGGTGGTTTTTTGTTTGTTTGTTTTTTGTTTTGTTTTTTCTGTAATAGAATGGACTCTGTTAGTAAAAGAATTTTTAATTCTCGATGTAAACATTAGCCCACACTACTCAATCTAGTCTTACGTTTTCTTCCCCCAGCTGTGGGCTCATGTAATGATAAAGGTCTTCTTCTCTCTTTTCCAGGGTGCTGATAAGACTGTGAAAGGTCCAGATGGACTGACTGCCTTGGAAGCCACTGACAACCAGGCAATCAAAGCTCTTCTACAGTGATGGATGGATGGACTGATAACTTGGGAAGAATGACTCTCCTGTGGCCTCACACTGCTGCCTGTCTGTCTGTCACTCTCTATCTGCCAGCTTCTTCAGCTAAATACTTTAAGAGGGGTGAGGGGAGAGAGAAATTCATAACAAATCAGACTACCAGAAAAAAAACAATGTTTTGGAGGAGGGGGGGAAAAAAACCATGATCAGGCTTTTTACTGGGATTCCTGATCAAGTCAGCCTCTTTTCCATTTCTAATAAAGTATACAGCTTATACCCAAGGGAGAGCAAAGACAAAATATACTGGTAACATTTGACCTTTTCAGCTCCCTAGCTAATTTATTAATTAGATCGTGTAGAAGGTCTGATTTCTACAAAGGCCACCTCTACATATTTGGTAGCCCTGACTGTGTGAGCAGTAGTGGCTGCTGCGATGTAAACTTAGGGTGCTGAGATAAGCAATTAGCTACAGCCTTCTGCCTTAAGAATGCACTCTCCTGGGGATTTCCTGGCATAGGGAAGAGCGCTGCCTGTGGTTGGTGACCAAATTTTTGCTCAGTGACTTTAAGCTTTATGTAAAAGCTTAGTTAATGTGATGAGGGGCACACTCCTAAATTGCTGGATGACTGAACTTTGGATTTCCTCTCCCCTTTTCACACAGATTTCATGTCTCTTTAGATAAAACTGACTAGTTTTATTTATAAAATCTTAAATTTTGGAAGTCTAAAAGAGAAATCATTCCAGTATGCATTTTTTTTCTCTTCCAGATTCAGACATTTGTATAACATTGAAACACTTTCAAACTCCTGCTGGTAGTAAAAGGGGATTTAAAAGTAGAATCTTAGCCATGTGCATTTTTTTTCTCTTCCAGATTCAGACATTTGTATAACATTGAAACACTTTCAAACTCCTCCTGGTAGTAAAAGGGGATTTAAAAGTAGAATCTTAGCCATAGCGTGTAGTGTCATATAAAGAGAGAACAGCTGTCTTATCACCTATGGATTTTCTTCATTTGCTATTTGAGTGGATTGACCTGCGTTGTGTTTGCAGAATCTAGGAACATTCTTTGGAATGCCTCTCTGAGATGCATCTTGGATGCTGATTGCTTATTGCACCAAAGCTATCACTGGGGTGAGATTTACTATTTGGACAAATTTAGCCCCATCCCTTCAAAAATACGCTAGTTACCAGGGTTCCCCGGGTTGTTGATAACCTTCTGCTGAACATATGCCAATCCACCTGCATAATATTTTTTTTGTTTTATGAATCATGCATTGCATAAAGTGTGACAACTTCAAAATATATTCTGTGTTCTTAGAATACAGTGTTCTAAAGTGGTGTTCTTCTGACCTACAGAAAATATTTAGACCCATCTCCAAATGTTTATTTCGTGAGCAGCACAACTAATTAAAACATATAACCGTAAATTTGATATCCTGCATTTAAAATATTAAGATTCCTTTGACTTGCTGTCCATGTAAGCTTACTAAAAGTATTAGGGTTTTTCCTTAGCCAAGTCATGCAATAATTGAATGTACCTCAAATTTTTAGAGGGGGGAGGGTGAGTTAGGGACTTGTAGTCAGATTGTGGGTAGTAAAGAATTAATGATGATCTTTTAAGGCAATGGAACATTCTACAACAGGGTTAAACTATTATCAAGAACAGTCAGCTTGGCTCGTCAGTTTTATTGACCAATTGCTGATTGGTTGGCATTTGGATTTGTGTGTGCGCTGATCTTTTAAGGCAATGGAACATTCTACAACAGGGTTAAACTATTATCAAGAACAGTCAGCCTGGCTCGTCAGTTTTATTGACCAATTGCTGATTGGTTGGCATTTGGATTTGTGTGTGCGCGTGTGTATTTTTCGCCCATGAACCCTTTTTTTATCCTGTGGCTTTTTCACTTACAACTAGCCTAACCCTGTAATTTTCCTACATCCAAGAAAACAATCACAAAGTGGAGGTCTAAATGCTTTGATATATTTGGCTAATTCTGCTGTCTTAATGCAACCTGTTAGAGTTGGATTAAAAAAATCAGTGACAGTACTTTATTACATCACTGAACTATAATATTGAGACATCGTCATTGAAAATGGAGGGCACTCTATCAGTGTATAACTATCAATGTAGTGCGAAAGGGCGTTTTGATTTCTTTGTTCTTACCTCTTGGCATAATGCTATTTAAAAGGCTTGAATTTTATGCATTACACAATGTTCACCTTTACTTTCCAGAGTGTTTTGTTGTAGTTGGCTGTTGCAGAGAGTGCATTGTCCTATTATTTCTAAACCAGATCTTCTTTCTACAGTTATGATGGTATAGAAACCATGTGATTCTTTGTATGGTTTATCCTGATATTCCTTGTAATGCAGTAGAGGCTATTTCGCCTTCCTCCTCCTTCCTCAGCCGTTTTGTAAACCCCATAATTATGAAGCGATTGCTTGAGAAAATAACATATAAACATAGAATAGAATAGACTGACCAAGATGGTTTGCAATTTCTTTTTTTAACTAGGTTATTTATAATGTATTTCTGAACCACTTGGCAGAGAAATTCACACTTAAATGTTCATATTTGGAGTAAATGAAACTAAAACTATGTCTGCTTTTTGGTACTACATGCATTAGCAAAAGGTTAAGTAAGTTTTGTTCTCCACTGAAGTAATATTTAACATCTCAGAAAAACTATTGCATGTTCTGTAGTTTTGTATTAAGTCAGTCATTTCGTATGCACTATGTCAAGTAACATACAGGTGGTTTACCTGTTTACAGTAGTGTACTAACAAATTCTTCCTTGCAGCTTTCAGACTGGTATCTATAGACTTATAGTTTAAATACAGCACCTGAGTATCCCAAGTAGTTCTACTATGCATAGCTCACCTTTCTAAACCCCGTTGGCACAGAGGGAAGGTAAGTAGGTAGGTAGTTAGGTGCAGTGTGTGGAAGCTGCAAACAAGTAGGCCCTTTGTTCATTGATTTCTTTCCCAATGTAACGGATTTTAAATCTATATGTACCTATTTTTTTTTTTAAACTTCAACTGAGCTGCTGTTTTCTTCCCTGCAATATCATATACTCAATTGTGTATAGAAGAAGCTGGTGAGAGTGCCCTCCTACATAAATAAGCAATTGCAGTGTTTTGCATGCAAAATTTTAAAAATTTAAATTGTCCTGATTCTATTTTGTAAATGGAGAAACAATCATATCTTTCTAAGCAGTAATGGAGGAAGACTAGTGCTTTGTGCATTTTGATATATGTGAGTTCATTTTTCCACAATGTTATATACTTTTGACACAATTGAGTTTCTTATAAGTATCCTAGTTCATGTACATCAGAATGCTAAATAATACTGTGTTTAAGTTTTGTGTTGCAAGAACAAATGGAATAAACTTGAATTGTGCTACAGCTAATGTGTCAGCAGCATTTTTCTTCCTCGGTTACTATTTGTCCCTTTTCCAGTCTTCTCTACAACTATACCAGAACTTTGATTGACCCAAATTTTTAATTAATCTATATTAAATTATCCTTCTTCTAGGAAAAAAATATATAAGTGGAAAGAAAATAAAACATATTAAAGATTTCGTTGAAATAATCCATACTAGTCACTGGAAGGTTTTGCTTTTGTGTTTATCTCCTGATACAAATTGTTTAACTATAAATGTTCAGGAACCCTCCTGGCTGACTGGGAGCAAGGTCTAGCCAACGCATACCAGCACATCAGGATTTTCAACGTGTTGAAGAAAAACAGAGTCAAGGTAAACCTCTTTGATCCTTTTATTGCTAATTTAAGTTGCTGCACCTTCCTTGGAGATTGACATTTTCTAAACTCACTTTTTTAGGGTGTGCTCTTTAGAGTGAATGATCACTGTGAACCTCAACACTGAACAAAATTATATATAAAATTAATTTGATTCCATTGTTATCTTGTCAACACCACAAGAACTCAGGAACAGCAACCTTTGTGCCGGGTGCCCTGGAATGTAGTGTCCTCCTTTCTCCACACTGCGGGGTGGCCTTTTCCCCTTGTTTTTCTTTATGGGTGTCACCTTCATCCTACCAAACTAACAGTTTCCTGTTTGAAGTCAAATCTGCCTCAGCTACTAGTCAGCTAATCACACGTCAGCCATGGGATATTTTCCTTCAAGGGTTTTTACTTCATTACATATAGTTACTGATTGAGAAGAAAATTTACCAGCAGCTTTAATAGCACCTAACACATGGTAGGCATTGAGTGTATTTGTTCTGAACTACCAGTAACCAAACTAACAGTTTCCTGTTTGAAGTCAAATCTGCCTCAGCTACTAGTCAGCTAATCACATGTCAGCCATGGGATATTTTCCTTCAAGGGTTTTTACTTCATTACATATAGTTACTGATTGAGAAGAAAACTTACCAGCAGCTTTAATAGCACCTAACACATGGTAGGCATTGAGTGTATTTGTTCTGAACTACCAATGTCAAACCATTATGCAGTAAAATGTAGGAGCAGTTTTGATTCAGTAAATTCTGCCCAAGAAAAGATTGAGGCTCCCTGAGTGTCATTGTACCCGAACATTGGCCAAATAGCCTCGTAAGTATACTGATAATGCAAATCCAAATCACTGAGGTGAAGACAGATATCACAGAGCCACAATGGAACAATTCATTGAGGAAATGCTGACCATGGGGTCAAATTCAGGTCACTTTGAGCCATTGTGGCATATACTAAAGCACAGCTGTAAACAGCAGAGCAGAACAAAGGATTGTCTGGCCACCCCAGCAACTTCTATGCATTCAGCAGTTGCACCAGCAAGGATGGTCTTATTTACATGGTTTGGGCAGAACAATGGGTCACACGTCTGGCAACATTCATAGCAACAGCATCTTGTTGCACAAAGAAAGATAGTACATAGACAGTTCCTAGCTACTGGGTGCTGTTTTGAGGATACTGGTAGATAACTGTTTACAGAAGCTTTATTTTTCTAAGGTTTTACTTACAAGTCCGCAAGTGTATTATATACCTGTTTGTCCTCTTCCTGGTATCTAATAATGTTCCATATGCTTATGCACATCTCCTTGGCAAGCTACCAAGCCTAGCTATGTTGCTACTGCTTTTGATTTGCTAGTCAAATTTCAGTAGGCTTGAAAGTACTCAGATCTAAGCCAATTTATTTTAATTTTCCAATTAAACATTTTTGAAATTATACAACACTGTGAACCTGAAAACTTTATACCTGTTCTTATCAAAAATTATCATTTAAGGGAGTTAGAGTTTTGTGACATTTTGATGTTTATTTCACCATTTTAACTGAGCATTTTCTGTGATATGGGCTCCATTCTAAGTATGTATGTGAGCTGATTCATTTGGTCTTCATAATAACTCTGTGAGGTAAGATATAGTCATCCTATTTTCAGATGAGGAAACTAAAGCTCAGAGAAGTTAAGTAACTGGACTGTGGTAGCACTAGTTTATACTTTCTACACCTATGTTGTCTTTCCAACTTTCACTGAAACCAACTCATAATATTTTATTCTATGAGCACAGCTTTTTTAAGACTCTTAAAAAGATACTTAGAAAACATTTTATGGATTCATTTATGACTTTAAACAAATGAAAAATTGTATGTAACTTGCATTGATCAATCCCTTCCCATGATGAAATCAGATTCTGCAAAGATGATGTTTGATTTTTAACTTTGAAAAGTAACGATACTTGAGTGTAATATACAGTTTTTGGCAGTTTAGAAAACTAAGATATAATCAAGAATCAGCAAACTATGGCCCACAGGCCAAATTTGACCTGTCGCCTGTTTTTACAAATAAAGTTTTATTGGAAACAGCCATGCCCATTCATTTACATATATTTTTTAATAATTTTACCTGGGATTTTTTTGGGGGTTTTTTTGGTGGCTGGCTAACACAGGGATCTGAACCCTGGACCTTGGTGTTATCAGCACCACGCTCTAACCAACCCAGATAACCAGACAGGCCCCATTTATGTATTACCTACAGCTGCTTCCACACTTCAGTAGCAGAGATAAGTAGTTCCAGAGATTGTGGTTCA
>NW_007727469.1:320852-327424 GCF_000696425.1 Galeopterus variegatus | reverse complement strand
AGATAACCAGACAGGCCCCATTTATGTATTACCTACAGCTGCTTCCACACTTCAGTAGCAGAGATAAGTAGTTCCAGAGATTGTGGTTCACAAAGCCCAAGATATTTATTATCTGGCCCTTCACAGAAAACGTTTGCCAACCCCAGATATAGATGTTTAGGTAGCATAGGTTGATAAATATTCTGTAGGATTGGCCAGCTCCTAGCTATAGAGGGCTTGGCAAAGTCATGAGAGAATGTAATGAATTCATTGAAGCAAATAAAAAGCCAAACTTATAAATAATTCACCTTTCCTTAAACTTGTGGTAGGTTGTTACAGTGACAGCCCCCAGTGAACCATGCTTACCATATTCCTGCCCTTTCATAATCTCTTTCTACACTGACTCTTGAGCTTGGCCATGTGACTTGCTTGGCCTAAACAGAACATCAACCATGAAACCAGCAGAAATTTAACAAGTGCTTCCTCATTGGAGCATCCCCTCTTTGATCTCAGCATGGAAAAAAAGTCTGGAGTCTTACTTCAAAAGTGGCCACGTAAAGAATTGAGGTGTCCCAGCCAACAGCCCCAGCTAACCACCACATGTGTGAGTGGGCCTGTTTTGGACCATCTAGCGCCAGTCAAGTCCCCAGAGAACTGCAGCTGCATGAGCAACCCCGAGATGAGACCAGCACGTGAACGACCAGCTGGAGTCAGTCCAAATTGCAGATCATGAACAAATAAAATGATGGTAAGCTACCAGGTTTGAGGGGTGGTTTTTTAATGCGACAGTAGATAACTGATACAACACCCTAGCTAAAGGACATCTGATAAGGGATCAAGAGCATCACCTACAGACAAGGAAGTACAGTCAGTATGTCTAAACATTAAAAACTATCCAAAAAATGGAACCTGTGGGATACCGAGCAAGCACCATTAAGGACTCAGGATTTCCCTTTCTTTAAACTCTTGAAATAGAATAAAAAACAAAACCTTTTGCTTTCTGTCTAGAAAATGTTAGATGCATTTATGCATCTATAATGGACTCATGTAAAATAATGAACTCATGTTTCTATAGAATCCTTTTTATTCCTTTCTGTCTCCCCAGACAAAAAGATCTCTCACATCCTTGGGGTTTTTTTTTTCTTTTTGTTTGCTGGAGGATTCAAAGGCTAGTGTGGATTTTCTAGTATGAGCTTTTTATTCCTTTCTGTCTCCCCAGACAAAAAGATCTCTCACATCCTTGGGGTTTTTTTTTTTCTTTTTGTTTGCTGGAGGATTCAAAGGCTAGTGTGGATTTTCTGGTATGAGTCAAATAACTGTGACAAGCTAGTGATTTTAAGGCAAAATATTATAACGAGAGAAAGTTGTGGCTTAAGTAGCTGTTGGAGGTGCATAGATGGGACAGCATAGCGTGAAACAAAAAAGGAACCCCAAGTGCTAAGGTTCTCACACAAGATTCCCGCGCTAACCACTGGACAAACCAGTGCTGGCCTTCCTGCTAGAGAAGGCGGCAAAGGGCTCTTGTCTGTGGCCAGCAGGCTGTGGGTGTGAGGGCTGCGTCCAGAGTGGCGGCGGCGGCAGCAGGAGGTCCCTCTTAACTTTTTATTTCATCCCAGCACTACCTCTTAAGACACGTGCAGTCATTTCAAAGCAGCCTCCTGGAGACCCACACCAGCCTACGGTGGCTCCGGAAGCCAACAAATGCCTCTAGGTACAGGTTAAAGAAGGAAGAGAGAAGTTGAATGTCAGTGAAAAGAGAAACATCATTACATGGAGTATAAATTATAAAGGAAACAAAAATATCTACTAGATGTTCAGAAAATCCAGCTACAAAACCAACAGGTCATTTTCAGCTCGTAATGAATTTAATGGAGGGAGACCATGAGGATAGTCCTCTAAACTGCAAGCTCATTCATTCATTCAACAAATATTTACTGTCTAAATATGTGCCATGCCCTGTCATGGGCTCTATAGATATAACAGTAGACACTACTGACATGATTCCTGCCCAAATAAGGTTTCTTCTTGGGAGAGAGATGAAAAGTCTACTCGTAAATAAAATAATTACAAGTCCTCACGTGTGCTGGAAGGAAATAAACAAGCTGGGCTAGAGAACACACGATAGGACGGCAAAGAAGAGCCATTGCTCTCGGAGGGCAGCACCTGTGTCGTACTCAGGTGTGTGCCTCTCACGGTGTTTGTGCATTTGAATACAATGTCTTGGCCTCAGGAAGACAACCTCCACATGGTTAGACTTTTTCCACATTTCAATTTATGGGATTGTAACATTGATGCAGGCTAAAACATGGGAAGAAGGATGGCCAATGCCAGCAGCATGGGGACCATGGTAGATGCTGAGCAGACCCACAGGGGAATGGCCTGTCCCCTGCTAATGGCCCTGCCTTCAGGGTGGGCAAAGGATCTGGCTCCCAGCCGTCTCTCTGCAGTGCACTCTGCTCACTCATCAAGCGCCAGCAGCAGGTCCCCATCCTGATGGGTTCTGCCCCACAGCTCTCTAACTAGACTGCACTAATGGGACCACGCGGGAAACAGAAGCCTGCTCCCTCTGTGGGGAGCTAATAATCCTTGCAGGTCCAGGGAGAAGATGGCCAGTATTTCACTTGCTGCAAAATAGGAATGTGGTACCCAGGCTCTGTCACACCATGGAGGCTGTTTTCTAATATCTGCTTGTCTCCATGGACCCCAAGCGCAGATGTAATGGAGAGTTAGTTATCTTTTCTCCTTCCTTTTCTTTTTGAATGTGCCATTGCATAAATCCTGTAACTCATCTCTGTTCAGTAGCTCTATAAGTTTAAATCTTGTTTCATGTCATTATTAGCAATTCTTTTCATAAGATAATAATCAATAAAAAAAAATTAAACCTGGACATTAGCCACCCAGTTGTCACAGACAACTGAAACGTTTACTAGGGAGATATTGCTGTGGATAGATAGGGCTGGAAGACAAAAAATTTCTCTGAGGATAACCGAACCAAATGCATGACGTTTTGGTTGTGTGACCCAAGTGGATTATCTTTTAAAAGATTAAACACCTTCATTTCAGAAGGTTAAAAGGGGGTGACTTTAAAAGGCAGTCTTACTGGTTAAATATTAGGGAATTTTAAAAAAAAATCTAATATCTCTGGCCCAGAACATTTTCATTTGATGAAATTTATGTCTGTGTTCCTGAGATGTTCTTTATTATAAGAGTCAGATATATGACTTAACATGCCTGCTACATTAGAAAGTGTAGAACAAAGGGAAGGTGTCTGTGTGTATTGTTTCTCTTGCACAGTTACTTCTCTGGGTTAAGGACAGCCTTGTGGTTCCTGACATATTTTTAGGAAAGGATTATGTTTAGAGTTTTGCCATGTCGTGAATCAAATTGACAATCTTTTTGCCAAAAATCACGGCTATCTTTTGGCCACACTCTTTCTCTTTGAAGTTGTCTCTTTGTGAGGGAGGAAAAACTGTACACTTTCTTAAGCCTATGGGCTAATTATGTCGAAGGGGAGGGCGTGGAAGCAGATTCTAATTATAGGGATGCTGAACCGCTCAATCTGACTACGTTGGAGCAACGCTTTCTTTTTTCACACTGTGTTGTGTTGTCCTCTGCACACACAGAGAGATGTCAGTCCTTCCTAGCACAGGTTTCTCGTATTTGCAGTTGGCTGAGTGGAAGGGTATTTCCTGGCAGACCAGGAACAATTCTGATACCAGTGACCAAGATCCTTGTATTTAGAAGCATTTCCATCTGCATTAGTCTGATTTCTGTTGCTTATAACATAATACTTGAAACTGGGTAATTTATAAAGGAATGAAGTTTATTTTTTACAGTTTTGAAGGCTGGGAAGTCCAAGGTCCAGGAAACACGTCTGGTGAGGGCCGCCTTCTTGGTGGGAGCTCTGTACAGAGTCCCATAGCAATGCAGGGTATCACATGGCAAGAATGGCAAGAGCTAGAAAGCCAAACTTCTCTCCTTATAAAGCCACCAGAACCATGGCCATGACAACTCATTAAACCATCAGCCCATTATTCCATGAGTAGATCAGTCCATCAGAAGGGCACGGTCCCTGCAATCCAATCACTTCTTAAAGGCACCACCTTCTACCCACCATATTGGGGGTTAAGTTTGAACATGAGCTTAGGGGGACATTCAATCCACAGCACCATCCAATGAAAATTGATAAAAAGGTCCTCATCACCCAGCCCTGCTTCCTTCCCCCAATATGCTGAATGGGTCTCATAAGGTACAATTGAGATCATGCACACCCTCTGCAGAATAACCCAAACAACTCGATGCGTAGCAACAGTGAGCCCAATTTCAACTAGATTTACTAAAGGAGTAAAACATGTTTGAGGGTAATCCAGTAAGAAGCAAGCACTGAGAGCCCTGATATCACCCCGATTTTGGAGAACAAAAAGGTTATGAAATGATTCCAGGGTGTTTACAGATGGACAACCTGTGTTGAGAAAGCAGTTGTGTTACGTTTTAGGAGATCTAAAAGCATCCTGTTTCCAGTCCCAACAAGCGAGGGCTCTAGGAGTGTGGAAATGTGAGCAAGAATACCCTGGAAGCAAGAATGTTAGTCCAAGCTGAAATAGTCCTTCTGCATCCCAACTCCTAAGGCACTTGTATTTCATCCTCAAGGAAACAATCCCGCAAAAAAAAAAAAAGCAGCCACACCGTCAAAAAATGAACACAAGATGCATCGTGTTTATGACAGAAGTCTCGCCCTTATTGGAGAGAGAAGTTGGCACAACAGTCTAGAAGAGTCCTTTACACAGATGCTAGATATTAAAACTAGAAACAGCAACCTGAGAGCCAGGTCAGGCGTACAGAAAATAAGGACTCTTCACTTGGCTTAACTATCACTTCTGGGGGAAAGCTCCTTAATCCACTTCTTTCCTGAAATCTAACACAAGTTCTGGGCCCTTAACTTCAACTACCTTCTACATCAAAAATTAAACTAACCGTCTTCACTCAAAGAATACATTCCAAATTTAATGTTCGTTAAAAGTAACGAATCAAATATATGTCACAATATCATTCCTTTAATCATGTAGATTTAAAACCCATCTTTCCCCGGTGGCTACTCTCTCAGTGTCGTCTCCTGCAGTCATTTCTTCCATAAACCCCCACTGGCTGAGCGTCTCTCTCCATTCTCACTGTCGCCCCCTCTGCAGGCCCTGATACTCTCACAACCCCCAGCAGGAAGTTCCTCCCACTCCAACGCTGGTGTCCTCCATTCAGACTAACATCCCACTTCTACCAGTTCACCCCTGTTACAGATTGAATTATGCCCCCCCAAAAGATATGTTGAAGTCCTAACCCCCCAGTACCTCAGAATGTGTCCTTATTTGGAAATAGAGTCATTGCAGATGTAATTAATTAAGATGAAGTCATACTGGAGTAAGGCTGGCCCTTAGTCCAACATGACTGGTGTCCCTAGAAGAAGACAGTGTGACAATATGAGTGCAGAATGCCATGCGAAGATGGAGGCAGAGATGAGTGATGTAGCTTCAAGCCAAAGAATGTGAAGGATGGGCGGCCACCATTAGAAGCTAGGAACGGGCAAGTAAGGATTCCACGCAGAGTCTCAGCGGGGCATGGCCCTGCTGACACCTGCGTTTCTGACTCCTGGCCTCCAGAACTGTGAGACAATACATTTTCACTGGATTAAGCCACCCAGGTTGTGGTGCTTTATGATGGCAGCACTAGGAAACTGATACCACCCCCTTCCTTTCTAAAGCCTTCAGTGGCTCCCTGTTCCCCCAGCACATCAAGTTCGATGCTGCGGCGGGGCTCTGGAGGCCCTGCACCTTCCCGTCTCATCCTCTCTTTACAAATGTATCTCCCACTGTTTCTTCACGACCTTCTCCAGACTCCAACCCACACTTCTTTCTCCCTTCTTCAAAGTCCTGCTGCCTTTGTCTCCACTCACTGCACCAAGTATGTTCATTTCTGCCTTACTTATTAGTTTATCAGCCCATTGAGAGATACGCTATGACTTATTTTTATTTGCAATCTCCCCTGAGCACACAGATACTCTAAATACCTATAGATGAATTGATCCAGTAGCCTTTGCACAAATGTTGCCCTTGACCTGGCATACCTGGGTAGACTATGAACTACATGCCAAGAACCACTGTTCTAATCTTTGTGTCCCCAGTGCCCAGCACAGTGTCTGGCATTTCATAGACATTCAATCAATGTTTTGTTTAATTCATTTTAAAAATTCAGCCTCCAGGCATACGTTCTGGGTCCATCCTGGGGAAAGTGTGTCCGCCTTCTTTCAAAGAACTTGCTAATGAAATATCTTCTAGTTCTTCAGACAAAGGTGGCTGAAGAGGGAGGAAAATACCATTCTCTTTCTCCAGTAGCCTCACTAATAAACCATTAGATGTGCCCCAGCCCAGAGCCCCAGGGAACCTTATTAGTCCCCTGTGACCCGTCCTAGAGGACAGCCCTCCTCACAGTAACCAAACTTCCTGTTTATTAATACATTACAGGGCTTGTTCTTCCAACCCCATTGTTACCTGGGCTTCCAGAGCCCTTTGAAAGCATAAATAAATGATAGCCAGCTGGTCTCC
>NW_007727469.1:300089-320426 GCF_000696425.1 Galeopterus variegatus | reverse complement strand
TCCAGGCATACGTTCTGGGTCCATCCTGGGGAAAGTGTGTCCGCCTTCTTTCAAAGAACTTGCTAATGAAATATCTTCTAGTTCTTCAGACAAAGGTGGCTGAAGAGGGAGGAAAATACCATTCTCTTTCTCCAGTAGCCTCACTAATAAACCATTAGATGTGCCCCAGCCCAGAGCCCCAGGGAACCTTATTAGTCCCCTGTGACCCGTCCTAGAGGACAAGCCCTCCTCACAGTAACCAAACTTCCTGTTTATTAATACATTACAGGGCTTGTTCTTCCACCCCTATTGTTACCTGGGCTTCCAGAGCCCTTTGAAAGCATAAATAAATGATAGCCAGCTGGTCTCCTTTCCCCAGGAAATTGTCGATGCTGAGAATCCTGACAGCTTTCCAAGATATGATTTGCTGCTGCAAATGCCAAGTGGGGGAGCCCCTGTCCTCTCCTATTCATAGACACGCTTGATAATTCAAAGTGCCAACTCCTTCCAACAGAGTCAGAAAGACTACTGTGCTGTCACGAGTCCCTAGTTAAGAGAGCTGTGTGGTACATTTTTCAAATAGCCCAAGCCTTAGCAGGGCAGAGGACCTTTGCTCAGCAGGTAAATAATTCAGATCTCCAAGATATCAGCACCCAGAGAGCCTGCAGGGGCCACAGTGTGACTCTGGGGCATCAGAGTTAGGCAAGGAGCCCAGAAGAGGTTATGTCATTCCCACTCTATATGCCTCTTATTGCCCCTTTTCCACCCACCCTACCCCCCAACCCCCTTCTCCAAAGCTGGGAATGAGCCTCTCTGAAAGGAGTGTGGGAATTTCCTTGTCCTTGACCTTGATCCTCAGAATACAAATGCTCTGACCATCCACTGGATGTTTACAGGGTGTTGAGGGGAGGTGTCTAACCTTGGAAAGTGGCTAGAAGCCAAAGAAGAAAGGGAATATAGATTATCAGAAGAGTCCGTTCGTAATTGATCAAATGCACTCAAGAGAGAAGAAAAGAGCAGAAATCAATTAAAGGACCAGAATTATAGGAGTAGGTCCAGTCTGGGACAGAGTTTTGGAGGGAAACACATATTTAGAAAGTGGATATTGAGGCCTATAGTGGCTTAAAATAAGTTATTGAAGGATTCCCTGGATGATTTTGCCAATAATCTGTCCTCAGCGACTTTCTGACCCAAAATACTCAAAAGACTTTGCACATTCCTAAAAGAAAGTGACAGAGGCCGAATCTCTTTTTTAGGAATGTGAAAAGGCGGGATGAAGGGTAGATTTGGCCTTAGGGAAGTGCATGCCCAGCTGCAACAGCTGCTGCTGACCATACGCTTTCTCTTCTACGTCCCTCTCCTGCCCCTGAAATCACGGCTGTCCTCAGCCACAGGCCACCCCAGGGCCCCCTTCACAGGGAACGTGCCTCCACCTCACATTGCATCATCACGTCATCCCTACAATCCAGGCATGTTTGCATTTTAACAGGGGACCGCACAGGTTTCTAGACCCAACAGTTTACCTCTGAGACAGCTAGAGGGTAGCAGAGTGACTTTCTATCATAGAGATTTCTACAAGTCCCAGAATTCCAGGCCCTATGACTGCTGGGAGCAAAGAAAAATGTTTTTAGAGGGAAGAAATGTTCCTTTATCAATGGCGCTCCAGTAGCAATAAGCACACCCAGCATTCAGATCTTGTTTTTTTGTTTCTGGGGTTTTTTATTATTTTTTTAATTTTAACTTCTCAATATACATTGTAGTTGATCTTCATGACCCTTTACCCATTCCTTTTTCCCCCTCCCTCTCTCCCCCGCCTTGCTCACTTGTCTTAAAGTCTTAAAAAGTTCAAGGAATTGTTGTGATTGTTGTGTCTTCTTCCCTGCCCCCTTTGTTTGTTTGTGTGTTAATGTCCATCATCAGATGAGTGGATAAGGAAACTGTGGTATATCTACACAATGGAATACTGCTCTGCTATAAAAAAGAATGAAATACTACCATTCACAACAACATGGATGGACTAGAGAGAATTATATTAAGTGAAACTAGTCAGGCACAGAAAGACAAACACCACATGTTCTCACTTATTTGTGAGCGCTAAAAATAAATAAATAAATAAATAAATAAAAAGATCTTACTTTTTAAATACCATTCTCCAACAAAGGGAACCAGGGCTCCTTGAAGAAGTGGTTGATTCCAGGTCTTGGCAAGAAAACTGCAACATGATCCTGGAGCACCTTGTGCCAGAAAGTAAGGAAGTGCTCAAGAAAGGGTAAGAACATCTTAAAAGGGCATCAAAACCAACCTGAAAAAGCTCACAATGGCCAAAGATGAAACAACTTTAGCAACAAAATAAATAACAGTAACATCGAATTGTAACCCATGAAATAAAAAACATACACGAGTCTATTCTGATATGACTAAATAATTGAATAAATAAGTAAATTATCAGTAAGACATAGCTCTTTCTAACAAAAAAAAATTCCTATTAATAAATGGAGGAGGAAAGGAGGAAATATAAAATCACCGCTAGAACTCCACAGTAATAATTGTTGTAGGCAGGATCCACCAATGGATGCCAAAATTAGTGGGCAAAAGCTTGAGAAAAAAAGAAAAGAGAATATTTATATAATTTGAAAGTATCTCCTCCAAGATATTTACTAATTACAGAAGGAAACGTCATAACTTTATGGTGGAAGACTACTTCAGACATACATACCTTAAACCAGCGGTGGAGGAGAAAGCACTGGTAGTGAGATCTATCAACACATCACTTCAGAGATATTCTTGCCAAAAATACACGATCCCAACATAATCATGAAAAAACATTAGACAATCCCGAATGGAAGGATAGTCTACAAAATAGCTGACCATTACTGTTCAGAAGTGTCAAGGTCATAACAGATAAGGAAAGACAGAGAAACTGTCATAGATTAAAGGAGAGTAGCAGATGGGACATCTAAATGCAACCTGGGAGATGGAATTGAACCCTGAAACAGCAAAAAAGAACATTAATGGGAAAATGGGTGAACCCCAAATAAAGTCTATAGTTTAGTTATTGCTATTGTACCAAAGCTTAGCTTTCATCATTGTACTGTGGTTCTAGAAGATGTTAACATTAGGGCAGCTGGGTGAAGAGTATAGGAAAATGCTTTGTGCCATTTTTGCACATTTTCCCTAAGCCTAAAATTATTTCAAAAGTTTTTAAAATGTCCCTTTATACCACACTCTCTGCAATAGCAATGGAAGTAGAGGGAATAAAATCATCTACCATGTTTTCTTTTTGGAGGGATGGGGGAAAGTGGAGATGGGGAGAGGGTGTGAAGGGAGTAACTGCACAACTTCTTCACCTACAGGAAGAAAGAGAAGTTGGTAAGATCAAAGCAAAGGACAGATTTTAAAAGCTGGTTTTATGGAGACAGATGTGGAGCACAGACAGGATCCACAATAAGGGAGATGGGGTTGGCCTATTTCCAGGCGTGCAGCTTACAGGCAGGCGAAGCGCCTTTATTTTAAGACTGTCAGCTGTCTGTGACCACAAAGGAGAAAGAAAGAACTCGGTCTAAACACAAACAGCTCGGTGGACATCTACCCCTGGCTGCTGTCCCTCCCAACTGGTGGATTCTGTAGCTCTGAGAGCTTTGAGGCTGATTATTGTAGGGATTAGCACCCAACAGTCTGGGCATCCCAGATAATTCCTCTTATTTAGGAAGATCTGCCACAAAATGAATAGTGACCACCCACCACCACTGCCCCCTCTCTCACAGCCACCTTTTCTCTAAGTATGTTTCTTTTTGTTTACTACTTAAGAGTTTTGAGCAGTTACATTGTTTAAGGCATAAATGAGCCCCATAAGACAGAAAATAACTCTTGGATAAGAATGAAGCACTGACCCGTAGTAGGTCCTCAGTAAAGAGCTTGCTGAATTGACTTGAGTGCTCTTTCTATGGATGACTTCCAGGAAGCTGCTCTATACTTAGATTGTGGTATTTTATGGCCTTCATCACTCTTATGCATGATGGCCAGGATATAATAAAAATTGTTGGGCTTAGGAGTAGCCGCAAATGTTTCTGAAGACATAGTCTTTAATGGAACAACTCCTCTATACAAGGGGTCTTCAAAGAGTTCACGGAAAGATTCACATTATCTTTTAATTCCATTTTTCGATGAACTTTTTGAAGTACTGTCATACAAGATGCGTTATAAAACCTAAGTTAAAAATAAAAATCGAAATAATAATTGTGTTAGTCCATTTCTGCTGCTCATAACAAAATACCCGGAACTGGGTAATTTGTAAGAAAATTAAATGCATTGCTTACAATTTTGGAGGCTGGGAAGTCCAAAGGCCAAGGAACACATCTGGTGAAGATCTTGTCCTGGTGGTGACTGTAGTAACTCAGGGTGTCACATGGCGAATATGGTGGAGCAGAGAGAGACTCTCACATGCTCTCCTTTTAAAGCCCCTAGAACCACACTCATGACCACCATTATTAATCTATTCGTTAGGGCATATTCCTCAGAATCTAATCACTTCTTCAAGGCCCCACCTTTCAAATACCTTAGTCAGATTTCCCACCCTTTTAACACTATCACAGTGGGGACAAAGCCGCTAATGTATAAAACATGAAAGACACGATTCAATCCATATCAATAATAATAGTCAGATTTTGAATGTTTACTATATGCCATATCTGTAAACCTCCCAACAACCATATGAAGTAGGAGCTATTATAATCTCCAGCAGGCAGATGGCTGGTAAATGGCGTAGCCTAGATGCAAACTCAAGTAGCTGGACTGAAGTTCATGCTCTTAACATTACTCTCTACTTCCACACTCAGTTCTGGTCCAGCTTTACTGTGGGACTTTGGGCAAGTCTTTAAAATCCTCTGGACCACTGATTACCTGCCTATAATACAGGGATAATAATCCAGTCTTCAAAGAGTCAAGTATACATCAGAACATTCACAAAAGTTTGTTGTTGTTGTTGAATTTTTATTGAATTAAAATTGACTATACATATTTTGGGGGTTCAACACTGAGATATGTTAATCAAATCAATATTACTAGCTTATGTATTGTTACAAATCATAATTATTCTTTATGCCCCTTGTCCAATCCCTCCCCATCCCCTTTTCCCTCCCCCGTCTAATCACCCTAGATTTCTTCTCTCCCTCTGAAAGAATAATGGTTACTCTGTTCATTTGCTGCCCAAATGATCTTTCCAATGCTGAGAGGTGTGATTGGGTCCCCCAGTACTATCATAGAGCAGATGCCTCTTCCATCACTATGAAATGGGCTCTGTGGGGAGAGACATGCTCCTCCTTTCTTTATCTCTGCCAGTGACTCTTCTTGTGTCAATGCACTCCAGTGGCTGGCGGACCATCTGCGTGGTAGTTGTGGTGTCTAGCCACCTTCACGGCAGCCATGATATCATGGTGGCTATGGTGGGCCATACACATGGAGGAGATGATTTTGGCATGCTCCTTGGTGCTGGTGTTGTGCCTGGTTGTGGAGAGTGTCTGATCCCCAGTTCCATACCCTGAATACCCGGGCAGGCCCTGAGGTGCTGGTGAGGTGTGCCTGGTTGCAAAAGGGGAGTCCAGTCCCCTTCTCCATGCCCTGGGTCCCCAGGTGGGCCCCAAGGTGCTAGTGTGGTGAGCCTGGTTGTGGGAGGGGGCATCTGGCCCCCTTCTTCATACCCCAAGACCCCAGGTAGGCCCCAAGGTGCTGGCATGGTGGGCCTGGTTGTGGGAGGGGTGTCCAGTCCCCTTCTCCATGCTCCAGGTCCCCGGGCGGGCCCCAAGGCACTGGCAAGGTATGCCTGGTTGTGGGAGGGGGGTCTAGTCTTGTTCTCCATGCCCTGGGACCCTGGGCAGTCCCTAAGGCTCTGGCGTGGTTGCCTGGTTGCAGGAGGGGGATCCGGTCCCCTTCTCCATGCCCCAGGTCCCCAGGCAGGCCCTGAGGTGCTGGCATGGTAATCCTGGTTGTGGGGAGGGGGCTCCAGTCCCCACTCCATACCCTGGGACCCTGGGTGGGCCCTGAGGCACTGTCATGGTGTGCCTGGTTATGGGAGGGAGGTCTGGTCCCCTTCTCCATTCCCCAGTTCCCCCAGCAGGCCCTGAGGCGCTGGCAAGATGTGCTTGGTTATGGGAGGTGGTCTGGTCCCCTTCTCCATGCCTCAGGCCCCTGGGTGGGGCCCTGAGGCACTGTCATGGTGTGCCTGGGTCTGGGAAGGGGGTCCAGTGTCCGGCTGCTAGCTCTGGGTCCCCTGGTGGACCCTGAAGCATTGGTGGTGTGCATGGATGTGGGAGTGAGGTTTAGTCCTGGCTCCAATCCTTGAGTTCCTGGGCAGGGCCCCAAGGTGCTGGTGGTGTGATTGGTTGTGGGTGGGGGTCCTGCCCCTGGCTCCATGCCTCATGTCCAGTAGTGGGCCCCAAGGCATTGCTGGTGTGCCTGGGCCAGAACCAACTTTTTGTCCTTTGCTTACTTCTAACATGGAGGAACTTCCTGTGGGAACCAGTACTTGAGTGTGTAGTTGAGCTAAATTACTGCTTTGCTGCTGTTTTCCTAGGGAAGGCATTTTGTGCAGCTCAGGGTTTAATGGTTGACCTTATAGGTACTTCCGGCTCTCCAGGTACTCAGTGCACCTGGGTTGCATAGAAACTCTGATCTGAGCCTGAGTTTTTTCATCAAATTGCATCCTATGCAATTCTTCATTCCCAACCAGTCTCCTCTGAGTGGTCCTGGGCTGATTGGGGGGTGGATCAGCTGTCCTTGCTGTGTCCCAGTTTTCTCTTGGTGGGCCTGTCTCCCCCACTGCCCATGCTCCAAACACTTCCCATGGGACGGGCCATGCACCGGTCCCTTGCAATGACTCACCGGCCTCTGAATGGCTCCCTTCTTTCAGCTGTTCTGGCTCCTCGTTCCTGCGTGGGTCCACAGGAACCCTATTAGTGGTCTTGCTGTCCTGGGGGCCACCACAGTCCTCTTCTTCCCTGCCACCTCCAAGTAACTCCATCTAAAGGGCACAGCTGCGGCTTCTGCCAGCTCCTGCTCCGCGCTCCAGCATTAAAGTGGCCACAGCCCTAAACGCTGAGAGCAGTTTTTTCTTTCTCTCATCGTGGTTTCTCCCACCTTCATGAACTCCGTAGGTCTCTCCTCCTCTTTCTCTGAGCTCCAGCGGCCCCACCTTGGCTGATGTTACATTTTTATAGTTGTAAATTTGTTGATTTGTGGGAGTGAGTGACGCTGGGGACCATCTATTCCACCGTCTTGACCAGAAGCCCCATTCACAAAGGTTAAATATGCAGTAATCACAAAAGAAGTTTCCTAAAATTTCAGATTCTATAGAGAGATCACATCTTTGGCCATAATGCAATTAAATTAGAAAACAACTATTAAAAGATAGTTGAGCAGGCTGGCTGGTTAGCTCAGTTGGTCAGAGCACAGTGTTATAACACCAGGTCAAGCGTTCAGATCCCCTACAGGCCAGCTGCAGCAAAAACAACAACAGAAAAGACAGTTGAAATCTGTTGTAAATTTAATGTGCTCATAAATAAGTTATAGGTTTAAAAAATCATATTTCATTTCACCAACAAACTGATTTAAATATATTTATATATATATATATATATATCTCTGCAAAATCTGATTCCTAAGCTGGCGGCAATAGCTAAGAAGCAGTCTATTTTTTACTTCAAGTCTCCCAAAAGATCTAAACATTGTAGAAACCAGGAACTTCTGAAAATGAGGATGGAGAAAAGTCTGAAAATGGGAGGAGTGGTTGCAAATTGGTTAGGAAGCACTTAATCCTCATGGTGGCTTCCTCCTCTGAACGGCCAGGTGACCGTGCCTCCCCGTCCCTGGAGGCAGTCTGGGAGTGTACCGTCTTAAGCAGGTAGGGCAGAAGGTCTCCAGAGCAGGGAATACCAGGCATGACTGCAGGTGTCAGCCATACTGAAAACAGAAGATTCCGTAGAAACCTGTACTGCATACCGAGCCCCCTCTCCTCCTAGCCGCTTCCCCCCTCTCACTCTCAAAAAAGCGGCAGTCACGTTTGTGCGCTTCAGGCAAGACCTTGAAAGAACCTTCCCTGGGGAATCTCAGTCTAAGGATTCTGAAACCCAGGGCTCCCTAAGGAACTGGCCCAGCCAGAACTGACAGTGACCCTCACAGTCAATAAGCCCTACCTATGGGCTCAGGGCTTCCATCCACTTTTTTTTCTATTGTGGTAAAATATATACAACATAAAGTCTGTTATGTTAGCCATTCTTAAGTTTACAATTCAGAGGCATTAAGTGCATGTACAATGTACTGCAGCCATCCTCACTATCTATTTCCACAACTCTTCATCACCCCAAAGAGAAACTCTGTTACCTTCAAGCAGTAACTCCCCCCCTTCTTCCCTCAGCCCCCAGTCACCTTTAATCTACCTTCCGTCTCTATGAATCTGCCTATTCTAGATACCTCGTATAAGTGGAATCATACAATACTTGTCCTTTTGTGTCCAGCTTATTTCATTCAGCATAATACATGCTACAACATGGATTAACCAGACTCATCTGTGTTGTAGTGTGTACCATAATTCCATTCCCTTTATGGCTGAATGATATTCCATTTTATGTACACACTGCATTCTGTTTATCCATTCAGCAGCTGACAAACACTTGAATTGTTTCCACATTTTGGCTATTGTGAATAATGCTGCAATGAATGTTGGCATGCATATATCTGAGTCCCTCTTTTTCAATTCTTTCGGATATCCCAATCACTTTAATTCCTCACAGTCATGGAGTGACAGTCAAGGATCACCAGACACTTGAGGAAAGCACTTATAATGAAGGACAGAAACACAAATAGAAAAAAAATCAACTTGCAGGGAACAAAGACTATCCAGAAAGAAGAAAACAAAGCAAAACAAAGTAATATATAACCTAAGAAAGATAAAAAGATACTGCATCTAAGAAATGAGAACAGTATGTTCTAAAAAAGAAAATTTTTCAAAACACAAAAAAGAAATGAGTTCTTAGAAAATAAATGCATGAGAGCAGACATAAAAAGCTCAATAAATAAAAGTGTTAAAAGTTGAAGGAATCTCCCAGAAAATAGAAAGGAAGAAAAAGAGATGGAAAATAGGAGGGAAAAGAAAAGAAAAATAGAGAAATTAAAGAGGAGAGCCAGCATCTGAAAAAAATAGAAGCTCTGTTGATGAGAGAGAAAATAGAAAAAAATGAAATAATAACAGAACATGGTGATAAAAATCAATAATAATAACAGAAGATCAATTACTATCATAGTCCAGAAAATTTCCCAGAGCTGATGCACATGGGAAAGGGCCCACTGAGTGTCCAGCACAGAGGATGAAAACAGGCTCATACCGAGGCCCATTATCATGACACTTCAGAGCACTGAGGACAAACACAAGATCCCACAAGCTTCCAGAGACAGGGAAACAGCACTGCTGACAAAGGGTCAGGAGTCATGGTGACTTCTGACTTCTCACCAGCAACTCTGGAAGCTAAAAGACAGTGGAGCAATGTCTTCAAAATTCTGAGGGACAATGATTTCCAACCGAGAAATCTCTACTATTATTAAAGGCACTTGTGTTCCATGTGTCCAGATGTGGTTTTTCAGTAGAGCAGCTTTTCCAAAATTTTAGTCACCCACATATTACTGTCAGGATGTTTGCCATATCCACAGAATACTCATAACAAGTTTTTAAATATTTTTTTTCTAAAATTGAGTCATTTTTTTTACTTAAACTATTTCTGGAATTCATTATGAAAAACTAGCTATCACTTGCGATATAGAAAGCAACTGTGAACAAATAGATTAAGTTAAAAATACAAAATAAAATATAAAATAAAGTTTTCGCTGGATTCTTTTGGCTTTCCAAAGCTTTGAGCCCGGAGTCTGCTTTCTCTGTACCACACTGAGAGATCAGAAACGATAAGAGAGGTGACCAGCACTGCCTGATAAGCCTTTTGATGTAATCAGAAAGGCTGAAAAATTTGAAAGGACTGTCTGTATGAGTCAGCAACGTGTAATGCCACCTCTACACCCCCACGCCCTGACCATTCCACCAGCTCCTCTTCTTGGAAATGTTGCACTGAAGGGACACAGAGGGGCCACCTCCCACTCACTGGCAAGTCTTAGGAATGACAAGGTGGCCTGTGCCTATGTGTAGAAAAGCACTAGAGCCCTTTAGACTTCACCAGGTTCAACAGCCAAGACCAGATAGGAACACTAAATCCTGTTTTGGTTTTTAAAACCTGTTCACTTCTGCTTTTCAAAACTCTCAGCCCTTCCTGCAGAAGGTCAGGTTTCCTCTTGTGGGCCAGAACTGGGGCTTGCTTCAACCAAGCCCCCACCTGCATCTTCAAGTTTATTCAAATCATCTTAACATGCCACCTCCCAGAGTGGCCTCTGCAGGCTCTCTGTGCAGGGCTGGGTTACGGGTAATTGGTAGCTTCGTGTTCCAAAGTTGGACTTTCCCTACTTCATAAATATGCCTTTTTATGCTTCTGGCATCCAAACAGAGTCACCTTTGCATCTCAGTTAATGCTAGAAACCAGAATCACTATCAGTGTAATGTAATAATGTAAGAATCCCCGGATGGGAGAATCTTCCAGCAGCAATCTGGCTTAGCCCCTGCTCCCGGAGCCACCAACACTTTCCAAGTGGCAAAGCAGGGATCCCATCCTTGAAGGTGGTCTCAGCATCCCCATATGTGCTTCCTGGAGGCTAATCATCCCACAAAGAAATTCCTTCTTACATCTGATTTCAGTTCCTCCAGGGACATTCCAGCTCATTTTGTACAGTGTGAAGATGGAAAACCCTTTTCATAAAAGATTTAAAATATTCAAACAACATTACAAAATTGGGAAAGGAAGTTTTCTAAAATATTCACTCATAATCCTACCAGCCTACCTTAATTTTCATTTTTCCTTATCCCCTTCCAAATTTTATCCATAGGTATAAATATTTACAATAATTATAATCCTAACACAGGCACTCTTTCACAGCATCCCCTTCTCAGCAAAATACTTCACACACAAGCTAATTTTCATCTCTGCCTTTCAGGCAACTCCTTACTGATGTGTTATCCCTCCCTGTGCAGGTTATTCTTGGAGAGCTAACCACACTCTGTAAAAGAAAGGATGAGTGCTTTTGTTGGGGGGTGGGAAGTGGTAGTTCATTTTATGTGTCAACTCGACTGGCCAGGGGTGCCCAGGTTTCTGGGTGTGTCTGTGAAGGTGTTTCTGGATGATATTAACATTTGAATTCAGGGACTCATTAAAGTAGATCACCCTCCCTCATCCAGTCTGCTGAAGGCCTGAACAGAACAAAAGGCAGAAGAAGGAAGAATTCACCCCTTTTTTCTCTACCTCACTGCTTGAGCTGGGACACCTCATCTCATCTTCTCTCGCCCTTGGACTGGGATTCACACTATTGGCTCCCCTGGTTTTCAGGTCTGCAGACTCTGACTGAACTACACCAGTGGCTTTCCTGGGTATCCAGCTTGCAGATGTCAGATCATGGGACTTTTCAGCCTCCATAATCCCATGAGCCAATTCCTCATAATAGATTTCCTTATATATGTATATATACATCCTCCTGGTTTTATTTCTCTGGAGAATCCTGATTAATGCAGGGGTCATATGTGTCTGTCCGTGCCTAGTCTTGCCTTATCTCCCTTGAGCCCAACAGCATTCATTTATGAGATGGATGCTTGAGGTTACATCAAGGTTTCCTTACCTTTGGGCCTTGGTCCCTGTCTCTTGCCTCCTAATCAGTGTACACGTGGGCCCATAATTCACCTGCTTAGTTTCCATGTGCCATGACCATGAACTTTAAGGGCTGTTCATGCTGTCCTGGGAAGGGGACAAAGAACTGCACAGCTATGCGTCATACCATACTTCCTGCCTAGTCCACCAAACGCTCATGTCAGCAACTGGCAGCTGCACACCAAGCTCTTTCTTGACATTACAGGTCTGGTAAGCTTTGGGTCTATTGATACTGTGCTGAGGATGGGGCCCTATCTGACAATGGCATCCCTCTTAGGAGACAGAATATATTCAGAACACCCTTTCTACTTGGATTTCTTACAGTTAAACAGCACACAGCTCATGGCCAGAGGACAAGATTGTTCTCAGCATAACTCACTCACTGCTGCAGAATTGATTCTGTGACCTTCAATTATGCTTTCAATTATGGTTAAATAAGAATAAAATATGAGTCCCTTTCTGAACATATCCTGGGAACTAAAGGATTTTTTTTTTTTTTTTACAAAGGGAGGATAATTAGAGAACTAGCCCTCAGAAATAGCAACAAGACATGAATGCAGACCTGTAGGAAAGAGACCCCAGCCCAGAATCAAAAGATGATTTCAGTTAATGAGCCCAAGACTAAATAGGAGAGACTACACTGAACATAATATCGAGCCCCACCCCTCTCCCGAACTTTCTTTTATCTGCCACATGGGAAAAGACTCTCTCTACTTGGAACACTTTTTACTGACAATCCAATTTCTGACTGTCATTGTGTGCCCTTCTACAAGCACAAAGGAATGACTTTCTGGCACAAGGCCCCAGGAGAGTTGTCAGACATCCTAGTAAATCAAAATTATCCCTGTTTTCAGCATTTGACTGCACATCTCAATGCTAACCTTCCACAATTTTCCGATGCCTACCCTGAATTTTCCCAACACGAGGCATAGAGCCAAGCGAATGAGTGAGCATTGTGCCCCTTGCTGTGTACATCCTGCTCCTCTCAGAATCAAGCACGAGATTCACAATGGTATGCCGGGCCAGCTCGCACTGTTACATCGCAGGGATTTTGTGAGTGGGTTGGCATCACCTTGAGAACTTGAAATCAGCCATGGTGGGATTATTTACACCACAGAAATTGGCAAATACTACAAATCAGCCTTGGTTGTTAAACATTTAGCAGCACACTACTGCTTATTACTGAATCCCTAGGATTTCATAGACACTCAGAGAGGGTCAGAGCTTGAGATAATTTACTTTTTTATTCTCCCCAGAAAAAAACAGGAAAGACAGAAACAGAGAATCCTAGAGTTGGGATCAGAAGAGATTCCAGAGATCACTTAGTGAAAAGACTGTGGCCAAGAGCAGTGACAAAGATGTCACACTGCCAGGTACAGATAAAGAGGACAAGATCCAGGGCTGGTCAATTAGCTTAGTGCATGGTTTTGTAACACCAGGGTCAAGGGTTCAGATCCCGTACCAGCCAGCCACCAAACAAAAAGAGGATGAGATGACTGCTCTTTGCAACGTCCCACACAGACTCCACAAAAGCAACAGCAAGAGAGAGCAAACACTTTCACTCCACTGTCCCAGGAGCTAGTTTTCCCATCTTAAAAAGGAAATATTTGATTTTCACCCTGACTTTCCTCAACCCAAGAAGCCATTGGCTCAAGGATTTCCTAAACATTTTATGGAAAAAAGTCACTTCCTGCTTCCCCGGAGATTTCCAGGGAGGGAGAGCAGCTCTGAGCAGGAAGCCCCTCAGCAAAGTGGAGTCTCTCCCTCCTGAGGACCGGCCCGCGAAGGTGTCTGGAGTCATCGGGGCTAATGTCCAGAAGACATCTCTGCGTTCACACAGCACTGAGTTCCCTGAGCACCCATAGGTGCTGAGGAGACAGGGTCCCTGCCCTTCTTCTGCCACACACTGACCCGGCACAGCTGTCCCCGGCCTCTGGGGTTGACCACCCATGCCTGAGGGACACTGAGTGACCAAAGTGACTGGGGCCTGGAAAGCACATCAGAATTCCAGAACCTGAGATCCCTAAATCTTCATCACCCTGAAGGCTCTGGGGAGCTGGGTAGGGAATAGACTATTAGTCCCCTTTTGTGGTTTGTGGCAGACGAGGTAAGACAACTTGTCCAAGTTTACAAGAAAGATAAAGCAAAACAGAAAACTTCTGACCTTATAATTTATTTAGGCAGAAAAATAATTGAGAGCATCTCAAAGAATAACCGTGAAGTGTTAATGAGCTAATTAGCACTTGTGCGTTGTTTGCTAATAGTTCTTATGTGAACAGAGCACCTGCCTCTGGTACTTAGAAGTTTGTTCTTGACACTTAATTAAATAGAGTATTACCTATTCAAAGGGAAAAGTTAAGTGTTAGATTATATGGGTATTTTACGAAAAGTTACAGAATTTTTATAAGAAAATGTGTTTGTCCTTAGTTCACATGCTTAAGTAAATGTAACCACTGATCCTATGTGACTTTAAACAGGTGTCAACAGTCGTGTGGCAACGGACATTTTCAACTCATCCATAGTGTTTAGTAGGACTTAATTCACTTCAGCGAAGCTAACTTTGTGACTTGGATTTATTTTGGTGAAAGGGACACCTTGTTGAGCTCTCAGGAGTCTGGATTGGTTTGCTGGTTCTATTCAGTTAAACCTTCAGTGATCACCTGCTCTATGTCAGGAAACAAGCCAGTTTCTCAAACATTAAGGTGCATATGAGCCTCCTGGGAATCTTGCTGCTAAGATGCAGATTCCAGTTCACTAGATCTGGGGGGGCCTGAGATTCTATGCTTCAAACAAGCACCCAATTGATGCCGAATGTACCTGGTCCAAGGACTGAACTTGAAGCAGCAAGGAGCTAAGCAATGGAAATAATGAACAAGACAAATTCTTCCCATCTTAGGAGGTTATAGACGCACACACAGGCAATTACAGTGTTATGTTAGTGCTGTGACAGAGGTATCACAGGATGCTGGGACCCAAAACAAGGGGCATCTAACAGAAGGGAGAAGACTAGGAAGTCTTCTGAAAAGAAGAGCAGGAATAAAGCAGGGATGACCTTGTATCTTTGCTTTAGAGTTTGTTTGATAAGCAATAAGTAATCACTGAGGGCTATTGCTGAATTGTAGACACAACATGGCTTGAGTTGGGTTTAGAAAACCACTCTGGAGCTCCTAATGGAGGTTGGAGGAGACATCCTTAATTCTTTCCTTTTCAGGACCTATTGATTTTGCATCTAAATTATGTTCCAATTTTATCCACTCCTTCCCATCTCCCCTGCAGCCCTCTTAGGCCCAGCCACTATCACTTCTCACCTGGAATAATGCAATCACCTCCTAACTGGTTCCCCAGCTTCTAATGTTGTCCCCACCAGGCATTTTCCATGCAGCAACAGGAGCCATCTGTTTTGAAGATAAATCATATCATGTCACTCTCCTGATGAGAGCATGGCTCCCCATGACACGTAGATTCCCAAATCCATTCCCTGGTCTGTAAAGCCCAACATGATCCCACCTCATCTCAGACTATTCTTCCCTTGATACTCTCTATCCACATTGACCTAGTGTCTGTTCTTCAAACACACCAAACGTGGACCTGCCACAGAGCCGTTCCACTTGCTGTTCTCCCGCCCAGAGGCTCTTCCTCCAGGTCTTCCAGAGACTGGCTCTTTTTCATCATCGTTCAGTCTCTACTCAGACGTCACCTACTCAGATATTCAGCCCTACTCTGAATATCCAAATTTAATCCACACCTTTGGTCTCCTTCCATCCCATGATCTTGTCCTCAGAGCACTTATTGCTATCTGGAATTTTCTTGTTTAATGTGTTATTTAGTCACTTATACATCACCCACACTGTCTTAGTCCATTTTCTGTTGCAATAACAGAATACTGTAGAGTGGGTAACTTATTTAAAAAAAAAAAAAGAAGAAGAAAAGAGATTCATTTCTTACAGTTCTGGAGGCTGGGAAGTCCACAGTCGAGGGGCCACATCTTCTTACTGTGTCATAACATGCTGTAGGGCATCACATGGCAAGAGCTCAAGAGCACACCAGCCCAGGCCTCTCTTCCTCTTCTTACAAAGCCACCAGTCCCATAACAGGGACCCCACCCTGATGACCTCATCTAACTCTAACTACCTCCCAAAGGCCCCACCTCCAATCAACATATGAATATGGGGATTAGTGTCCAACATATGAAATCATGAAATTTGGGGACACAGTCAAACTGCTTGCATGCACATGTGCACACACACACACATACACACACACACACACACACACACACACACACACACACACACACACACACACACACTGCCATAGTACAAGCCCAGTGACAGAGGAGACTTTGTCTCTTCAGTTTGCCACTCTATCCTCAACCCCTAGAACAGTGCCTATGGTAGGTGCTCTGTAAATATATGATGAATGAATGGGTTTGCTGAAGGCAATGTGGGTGCCGTGGAGACCCATTAGAAAGCTTTCAAAGTCATCCAGACAAGAATAGAGGGAGCGTAAACGAGGGTATTGGTAACAGAGATAGAGAGGTCATTGGTTGAGAAATATTTAGAAGGCAAAATCAACAGGACATGGTAACTGGAGAGAGAGAAAGAGCATGTGAATGAAGGAAGAAATAAAGATGACTTGGTAACTTCTATCTCGTGCATCTAGTGATGGTGATGGCACTAAATGAGACAGGGAATCCCAGAAGTAGAAAATGCTGCATTTAGTTATGGACGTGATAGATATGAAGTTCCTCTGGAACATCCAGATGGAGATAAATACATGGGTCTGGAGCTTGAGAGAGATGTCTGTGCTGAAGGTATCAGTTGGGGAGTTTTCAGTTCCAGAAAATGGTCTAATTGCTCAGGGAGAATATAGATAAGGAGAAATAAATACACAACAAACAAAACTTTGGGGTATAACAACATTTAGACAATGGGTAAAGAAAGTGGAGCTCTCAAAGGAATAGTCAAACGGAGATGAGGAGAAAGAGGACATTTTTCTCTGTGTCACGGAAGCCAAGAGAATGTAAATGTTCCGAGGAAGCAGGAATGATTAATGGTGTTAAATTTATCAGAGAGGTCAAGGAAAATAATGAACAGAAAGTGCCCACTGGATCTGGCAATTAGGTGGCCATAGGCTCCCAGCATTCAGGAGCACTGCGTAGGTGGGAGTCAAGTTGCAGTATAATAAAGATGGAATTGGAGGGGAGGAGATGATTAAAAACTAATTCTTTCAGGAAGTTTGAATGAGAATGGAAGGAGAAAAAGCAGCAGCTAAAGAGGTCGAGGAAGGTTTTGTTTGGGAAAGTTTTTAATGATGGGAGAGACTTTGATACGATGTGTTTGTGTGCTAAGGGTGAAAAGCCAGGACAGACAAGTGATGGAGCAAGATCTAGTGGAGATGGGAGAGGAGGGACAGAGGATGGGGTCTAGGGCACAGGGGGTGGTCTCAGCCTTCAGCAGAGACAGGGAAAGTTTATTATCTGAGTCAAGAGAGAAAAAAGGGAAAGATGGAGCAAGATAGGTAAATGGGGTTAAAGAACTATAATGACCTCAAGTTTCTCAGTAAATAGGAAGTGGGTAGGCAGTGCAGGTTTTTTGTTTTTTTTTTTACCTTTTTGTCTTTTTTCGTGACCGGCAACGGATCGCAACCCTCAGTGTCGCACCCGTACCAGACCGGGACCGGCAACGGGATCGCAATCCTCGGTGTTGCGCCCGCACCCCGCTCAGCCAGTGAGCAGCCGGTCTGTATGTGGGATCCGAACCCTCGGCGGGAGCGCCGCCACGCTCCCAAGCGGCGCACTGTAGCAGTGCGCCACCAGGCCAGCCCGGCAGTGCAGGTTTTTGAAAACAAGAAGCAACATGAAAAAATGGGAGGAGAGGGCCGGCCTGGTGGCGCACTGCTACAGTGCGCCGCTTGGGAGCGCGGTGGCGCTCCCGCCGAGGGTTCGGATCCCACATAGCGCTGAGGGTTCGGATCCCACATACAGACCAGTTCCCGCTCACTGGCTGAGCGAAGTGCAGGAGCAACACCGAGGGTTGTGATCCCGTTGCCGGTCCCGGTCCGGTACGGGCGCGACACTGAGGGCTGCAATCCGTTGCCGGACACGAAAAAAGACAAAAAGGAAAAAAAAAAAAATGGGAGGAGAGAAATCATGTTCTGGCAGCCTGTGCATAGTGTCCTGTAGCAAGTGCACTGCAGGCAGGGAGGAGGTTGTTCCAAATGGGCACAAGCAGCAGTAAATAAGAGCCCAGGAGACTCATAATGTTGAGAGAGAAGCAGAGCAGATCATCTCATCACACTCCCACTGGGGCACAGACACTGTTACATCATGAAGACTCGAAATTCATGCATGACACAAGAGAACCCGTGCCGTTATGACCTGCCCTATCATTCTTCTCTTTTCTCTTCAAATGTCTCAGTGTAGTGGTATGTGTAGAGAAGAATTCAAGTATCAAGTCTGAGACAACTACCCTTAGAAAGATCGGGGTGCAAGACTGACATCTGGGAAGTGGACACTCAAACAGTTCCCTTAACGATCAGGGTGAACTACAGTCCCTGGACTGTTGTGCAAACAGTGTGGTGTATGCTCAACACCTGCTTTCCTTCTGCAAGCCTGGAATTTTGGTATGAGCTATGCAGTGGGTGCCTGTGTGACCGGCCCCCAATAAAAAACTGGGGTGCTAAGTCTCTAAGGGAACAGAGCAGGAACATCACACATGTCTTGCTGCATTTCCATTGAGGAAGAAGTGTAAACTGGCCCCTCACAGAAGGCAGTGAGAGGAAACAGGCTGCATATGGCTTCCTCCAGGCCTGCCTATGTCTTTTTCCCTTATGGCTGGATGTGCACCGTATTACTTTTCTGTAATAAATCTTAGCCATGAGTACAATTATATGCAGCATCCCATGAGTGCTTCTAACCTGTCTCTGAACACAGGGCCTTGGGGACCCCTGACACATGGTCTGTACCCGCCTCCCACTTTGGTGCCACCTCCCGTTTACTCTGCCACCAAATACAATCCAGCTCCATCCATATATGACTCCACTGAAGTGGTGCTTGCCGTGGACATCTGTGCCAAACAACATCACACGAGTTGTAAAAGTCAGGGTACTCCAGCTATGACATGCACGTCAGAATGGCTTTCCAGCCTTCTGAATTACGTGCTTTCATGGGTGACTCAAAATATGCCTCAAGTGGTTTCTTCAGAAAACCAGATGGCCCTTCATGAATATCAGGCCCATTACCTAAAGGCTAATGGGGAGCTTCCACGACTTCGGTGAAGGCTGGCTAAGGGATTCAAACCCTCGAACAGGAGTCATCGAGCTATGGCCCAATGCTGCCCAGTGCCTGTTCTTGTCAATAAACTTCTATTAGAATGCAGTCATGCTCATTTGTTTACGTAGTGTCCATGGCTGCTTTGACTCTACAATGGCAGGGTTGAGTAGTTTCAGAAGAGAAGAGACCCAGTGGTCCCCAAAGCCTGAAATATTTACTAACTGGCCCTTTAGAGAAAATGCTAGCTGACCTTGCCTTAGATGGAAAGATTAAAGTTCTGCAGAATAAGACAAAGGCAGGAGGACGGAAGTTAGAGACAAACCTCCCCACTTTACATGTTTGCCTCAGCCTGGATTTTGAGCCTTATTCCCGAATTTCCTGGATTGTCTGACTCACAAAAATGTAGCCTTAAGCAATAGAGGAAGTCACAAAAGATTGGAAGAAGCCCCTTCCTTTGCTTGAAAAAAAGGTCTGGCTCAAACAGTAGCAACTGCCTCATGTTAGATTAATTCATTCAATAGATGTCCACAGAGCAGCAGCTCTGTGTGAGGCCTGTGCTGAGGTCTCTGTCAAGGCACAGAGACAATCTGGACACAGTTCCTGCCCTCCGTGGGCTCCCAGTCCAGGAGGTGAACTCTTTTTTTTTTTTTAATAATATTCAAAATATTTTAACATTTTTTTGTCCATATTTGTGGGGTCCAGTATGTTGTTTCAATACATATATATACTGCACAATGATTCATTTAGCGTAGGTAGCATAGTTTTGTACCCATTAGTCCAGCAGGTGGACTTTAAGGGCAGAAGCCATGGCCTATTTATTAATCTTGTACCCCTGGTTCACAACACGCAGTGCATGTGTACTGAGTGGGTGCCCAGTACCTGGGTGCTGCTCCCTCTGCTCACAGAATGGGGTGGCTCCCAACCTCTAGTCTTGACCTTGGCCTAGGGAGTTACTCAAAATCAATTGCATACCAAACAGTATCCTCAGATTGAATAAGACGTCTTATATACAGAGGGCTTTTTAAAGGTATGTTTAATCTGTTTTGATATATAAATACACATTCAATTTTAAAACACTATTGAATACCAAGTAGTATGGATTGAATGTGTCCCCCCAAAATTCATATGTTGAAACCCTAACCCCCAGAGTGATGGTATTTGGAAATGGGCCTTTGGGAGGTAATTAGGGTTAGATGAGGCCATGAGGGCAGGCCCTGGTCTGATGGAATTAGTGCCCTTATAAGAAGAGACACCAAAGAGCTTCTTCCTCCCTCCCCCTTCCCCCCTCCCTCCCTCCCCCTT
>NW_007727469.1:283664-299089 GCF_000696425.1 Galeopterus variegatus | reverse complement strand
TCCCTCTCTCCCTCTCTCTCTCTCTCTCTCTCTCTCTCTCCCCGTCCCTCTGCCTATTTTTTTTTTTTTTGTCTTTTTTCGTGTCCGGCAACGGATCACAACCCTCAGTGTCGTGCCCGTACCGGACCGGGACCGGCAACGGGATCGCAATCCTCGGCGTTGCGTCCGCACCTCGCTCAGCCAGTGAGCGGGAACCGGTCTGTATGTGGGATCCGAACCCTCGGACGGGAGCGCCGCCGTGCTTCCCAAGAGGCGCACTGTAGCAGTGCGCCACCGGGCCGGCCCCTTGTCCCTCTGCCTTTTATCCATACAAAGAATAGATTATGTGAGGATACAGTGAGATCGGTTCCTCTCCAGTACCTGACTGTGCTGGCACCCTGATCTCAGACTTCCAGCCTCCAAAACGGTGAGAAAATACATTTCTGTTGTTTAAGATACCCAGTCTATGGTGTTTTGTTATAGCAGTATTATTTATAGCCCTTAGGGACAGCAGAAAAATCAAGTAGAAATTTTAAAGTTGTAATTTATCTATGTGGTGATATTATTATGTGTGATTGACTGCTGTGCTGTGCTCTTTCTTGAGCCATAGGCACTTTAGAAAGCTTTGGATAGCATTCTGGTAAATAATAGTTTATTAAATTCCGATTTAGATCCTTAAGAGAAAGAATTCTAAGAAAAGAAGGATAGAAAAAGAACACAGTTGGGTCTACAGAGCATATGAAATGTTGCCTGCGAACTACTCTGGTCTTTAAGTCTCTGGGCTGTCAGAGACGAAAGTAAATATCAGGTACTACTGTCTGTCATTTCTTGCTAGTTCATGGAAAATGTGATTCTTAAATCTCTACTATATAAAACTTAGTCTCATCCGGGTAAGATTGAATCAGACTTGCATAAGATCCAAAAAGCCTTGAATACTCTCTATAAATCTTTAACATCAGTTTTCTTGGGAACAGAGGGATTGTCTGGAGTCAAAAATAAAATTAATTTGATCCTCAAAAAATTTAAATTTATTCCATCATCTAAACAGCATACCTAGATTTGCTGAGATGCCTCCTGATCTTGCTGGGGATTCAGTGCACAGTGATAAAATAAAAATGATTCATACTTATCCATAAGCATTCAGGAGCCTGCAGAGTTACCACCACAATAAATAAATGTCTGTTTTCCACAGCTGGGTTGTTATGCGAAATATGAGAAATAAAGCCTTGTCCCCTGGAAGTTACTTCTTTCCTCTCATCTGGATAATAAGCGCCCAGCCTTGCACTTGCCTGGGGCTTATGATGTAAATCCCTGGGAAGAAATCTTTTTGCACTGCAAGAATCACCTTGATCCACAGGCTGATCTCTAGGATTTGATTTGGGCTGGAAGAGCTGGAAAAGAGAATGGGTCAGGTCATTCCTCTTGAGTTGGGATTCCCCTTAAGAGATGCCCTCTAACAGCCCATGGCATCTTTGGGCAACTCTGACTCCAGCAACAGCAATTTCCAAACAGGGGAAAAAACTCTCCCAGTTCTTTTCACCCACTGGTCCTCATTCTACCTCTTGGCACCATGATATTGAACAAGTCTATCCCCCTCTTAAAAGACATCCCTCTCAAGAGTGGAAGGCAGCTCTCCAGGCCTCCTTGAATCTTCGTACTTCACTGATCCAAATGTACCCCATTGTGTCTAGGTGCCCCTTAATGCAAGGAATCCAGAACTATATGTACAAACTCCAGGGAAAGTCTAGTCCCTGGGGAGTCAGATTGAGATTTATACTGAGAGAGGAGGTGCTCAGTTTCCCTGGGTTTGGGTTTCAGGTCACACCTCTTGGTTTCAAGCCACTCTCTGAAGTCTCAGGCCCTTCCTCTGGGTTCTCCCCTAGAGGAGAGTTACTGTTGCTAGTTGAACCTATTTTCAAAACCAACATGGGGAAATTGAGACCTCAGAGGATGGATTTATGCAAATCCAGTGGCAGAGCATACTCGGAAGAGTTATATAACCCTAATAGCTGAGCATGCTCAGTAAAGTAGAGTTTATCTTTTAAATGTCCTTCCACTAAAGATGCTAAAGAGCACAAAATATTCTTGAATACATCTGGTGCATGTGATAGAATCTGGCCAATGAACATGCCCTAAAAGGAGACCAACTGAGAGTGTGCAGGATTGTTACATAACTGGGAACCACTGCCTTGGTTGAATATTCATTAGATAAAATGAATATGTATTGCACAGAACAACTATAAAAGTTGAATCCTTGCAAAAGGCAGGGATGTTTCTCACTTTCCTACAACTAGTCTGTACTTTGCTGGCTGAGGTGTTTATGCTTTCTTTTGTATCAAACTTACTTTCAGCAGATAGCTGCTCACTCTCTTGAGCCAGCCTGCATTCTGTACTCAACTTTAAGCATGTATTTCTTAGCTTTGCATTAATCTTGAGCCCTGCTCAGTCTCTGCAGCTAGGCTGCACTTACTCTATAAAATCTGTACCTCTATTCATTCCATTAAACCTGTTCTCACATTCTGTTGTGACTCTGCCCTTGAATTCTTTCCTGTGGTGGAGTCAAGAACCTGGTAAGAGGACGGGGTGGGTTGAGGCTGACTATGGGGCCTCCAAGACCCTCTCCTCCAGCATCAACACCTCCTTCTTGCTTAATGTTGTGTTTATATGGTTGCAACCTGAAATGCCACTAGCTTCTTAAGGCAGTCACATTGTAGCATTCATTTTCTTTATAATTAGTATGTAATAGCCCAATTAAATATATCATTACATTAAAAAGCAATTCCTTTAAAAAGCAAATGCCTCTGGAAGATTTACATAGAGTACTATAGAGAGAAACCTTGTTTGAATTTATTTCTCAGATCTATTTGCTCTGTGGGCAGTCTGACAATTGGGCACCAAGAGAATACTCAATTTTGAGGGAAGAAGAGGTAGATTTTGTGAGAACAGGGAAGCCAGGCCTATTGGGACACATCACAGAATACAGAATGAAGGGGATGGCAGCAAGGACACAAAAAGAAAAGGTGGGGTGGTGTCAAGGACAGAATTCAACTTTCCTACAATTTTTCCAGGGTTTAGAATTGCATGGATCAGCAAGTCTGCTTTTTTCCCCTTTCCTTCCAGTGATTTCTCTAAGAGCAGAAATTCAACCATTCAGCCTTCTCAGATGGAGAATGGATTGTTCCCATTGCTGTGTTCAGCAATTTCAAGTTTTACACCTTCTTCTGGCAGGCTGCAATCCACTGCAATCACACTGACTGTGGAATATGCATGTCGTGCGCACGGTACAGGGGAGCTCACCAAAGTCAAGCTCACAGACCTCGCTCAGGTCACACAGCTTATGGGTGGAAGAATAAGATTTGAACAACCCAAAGCTCATCCCATTTCCACCTTGCTACACATCCCCCTGAAAGTCGGGAAAATAGCATCTGCAGACATTTGTTCCATTTGATTTTTGGTTTGTCAAACTTTATAATGCCACAAGCTGAAAACTCTGCAGACACACTACACAATCTGTGGCAATGAGAAATCAAGAGGCCGTGTTAGGAGAAGGCCCCAGCTCTGCTTTAAGTCTGTGAGCCGCCTTCTCGCCGTGTGAGTGCACGGCCTTCTCTGCACTCATGCCCGATCGAGAGAGACAGCCAAGCTCTCCGGGGTCTCTTCTCATAAGGGCCCCACTCTTACAACTTCATTTAGCATTAACTACTTCCTTAGAGGCCCATCTCCAAATACAGCCATGCTAGGGGTTAGGGCTCCAACACAGAACAAGCTGAGAAACAGAAACATTCAGCCCACTCAGGTTCACTGTCAGAACCAGGTGTGGAGAGCGAACGTGGGGACGGGGAAGATGAGAGTTTTCAGTCTTAGGAAAAGAAGCTGAGAAACAAAGCTATAAACCTGCTGTCCGAGACAAAGCTAGAGCCTCGTGACCAGGAGTTAAGCCCCTGTTCTGCATCACTCCCAGTATTTCCATGGAGTGGAATGTGGGTAGAGAAATACCATCGTAAGACTTGATTCTGCACTGGGAGCCTGAGAGGTCAGATGGAGGCAGAAGAAAAATCATAAAACTTTACATATGAGAGAGAAAATACAGTCACGCACCACATAACAACGTTCTGCTTATACGATGGCAGTCCTATGATAATAAAATATCATATTTTCAGCATACCTTTTCTATGTTTCGATGCACAAATACTCACCATTGTGTTATAGTTGCCTACAGTATTCAGCACAGTAGCTTATCGTACAGGTTTGCAACCTAGGAGTGTAGTAGGCTATAACCTAGGTTACACCATACAGCCCAGATGTGTATAAGCTATAACATCTAGGTTTATGTAAGTGTCCTCTATGACGCTCGCACACCGATGAAATCACCTAATGACGCATTTCTCAGAACATACCCCAGGTGCATGACTATAAATACAAATCCTCATGGAAGAGGACCCTACAGGCATCTTTAACGAAGATTTTTATTTGCTGTCGTCACATTGCTGCTTCTTCTAACCATGCTGAGATGGGGGCTTAACATTGATTTTCACCCTTCTTGTTGAATACATGCATTTTAAATTTTTTAAGCAAGGCTTAAACTACATCCCACAAGTTTTGATCTGTCATATTTCCACTGTGATACAGTTCAAAATATTTTTCAATTTTCATTGTGATTTTTTAATTTGATGCATGAGTTATTTGTGAGAATATTCTTTCTTTCTAAGTATAAGAGATCTTGAGTCCTCTTCTGCTGTCGTTGATTTTTTGCTTAATTATGCTGGATTAGAGAGCATGTTCTATATGACCTCAAGCCTTTTAAGTGTGCTGAGACTTCTTTTAAGGCCCAAGATATAGTTTTAACAAACAAGAACTCATATGTTTAAAAACTAAAAGTGCACTCTTAAATTATGCATATATTAAAGAGATAATCATCAATGAAATTATAAAATATCTGACCTGAACTGCAATGAAAATATTGCATATTAAAATTTCCAGGTGCAGTTTAGATTGTGCTTGGAGAACAATTTAGAGCTTTAAATAAGTTTTTCAAGATCAAAACGAATGAATGAAAATGAAATTGTAAAAGAAAAATTCAACTGAAGGAACTAGAAAAAGAATGAGAGAAAACCTTTTAAAAAGCAAAAATAAGTAAATCGAGATAAAAGCAGAAAGTATTGAAACAGAAAACACGGAGACAATAGGGGACATAAACAATCCAAGAACTGATTCTTTAAAACTAGAAAAATCTCTATCAAACATTATTAAGAAAAAATAGAAATGGCAGAAATAAATCATATTAGGGAAAAAAGGACACATAACTAAGGCTACAGAGATTTTTTAAAATCATAAGATACTATGGAATATTTGATACAAATAAATTTGGAAGCTACAATAAGATGAGTAATTTTCTAAAAAAGTATTAAAAAATTGACTCAGGAATAGACAGAAACCCTAACAGAACCAATAATTACTAAATAAATTGAATTCATAATTAAAAATCTCCTCATATCCCTTAATTCCTGAAAGAAGAAAAAAAAAGACACCAGGCCCACATAGTTTTATACCCAAGTTCACATGCCTTAAAGAAACATATAATGCCTATATTATATAAACTGTATCAGAGAAAAGAAAAAGAATAAAATCTACCTGTATTATTTTTATCCAAAATATTGAAAAAATTAGAATTAAGACCATTCCTATTTATGAATATCAGTACGAAAATCCTAAGCAAAATACAAGAAAAGTGAAATCCATAAATGTCAATATTAAACAACAAAAAGATCATGATCAAATTTAATTCATCGGTTTATCCTAGTAATGCAAGAATAACTCAATATCAAAAAACAAGTTAATATAATAAAAAATAATTAACGTTAAAAGGTTAAAAAAAGTATCAAAAATCATATCATTTAACATCCATTTATAAAAAATAAAGCCATTTACAAATTAGAAATAGAAGAAAATATCCTTAATCTAATGCTAAGTACATGGCAAAAAATATTAGTTTCATCAGGCTGCCATACCATAAGTTGGATGGCTTAAAATGACAGAAATTTATTGTCTCGTAGTTCTGGACTCTGGACTCCCAAATCAAGGTGTCAGGGCCAGACTGTCTCTGAAGGGTCTAGGGGAGGATTGTTCCTCACCTCTCCCTAATTCCAGTGGTTTCCAGCAATCTTTGGTGTTCCTTGTCTTGTAGAAATATCACTCCAATCTCTGACTCCGTAGTCACATAGAATTTTCCCTGTGTCTGTGTCTAAATTTCACTCTTACAAGGACAACAGTCATTGGATTAGGGGACCACCCTAGTCCAAAATGACCTAATCTTAACTTGATTACATCTGCAAAGACCCTATTTCCAAATAAGGTCACATTCACAGGTACCAGGAGTTACAACTTTAACATACCTTTTTAGGGGACACAATTCAACTCCCAACAGAAAAACTATAGTAAACATATTTAGCAGTAAGATATTAGAAACATTTCCATTAAAGTCAGGAATAGCACAATGATCCCACTACCATTTCTGTTATTCATTATTGTCTGTAGGCGTTAACTACAATAAGGCATTCTTAAAAGGAAAAAGATCTGAAAAGGAGAAAACTATGTTTGCAGATGTTAAGTCTGTTCACAAAGAGAATAAAACAGAATCTACATATACTGTATTCTATCTAATAAGAGAATTCAATAAGATGTTGTGTGCAAGATCAACATAGAAAAATAATAGACTTCTGATAGATACACAAATGATAAATTAGAAAATATTTATCCAAAAAAGGATCCCATACAAAACAGCCATAAAAATTGATTCTTCCGGTTTGAACAAGTGCTCTAAAAAATAATAATAAGATTCTCAGGGGAAAAGGAGAAATCTAAAAAAAAAAATGTATAAATCTACTGGGAGAAAAGTTATAATGCATTGCTGGTGAGCATAATAGAGATTTATATCATGTTTATTGTTGGGAAGACTCAGTATCTTAAAGATGTCAGTTCTACCCAACACCATTCATTCAAAATCACAATAGGCTCTTCCACAGAATTTGACAAGTTTATTCTAAAATTCATAAGAAAATACAAAGGGCCAGGACAGTTAAAATCATTTGAAGAAAAGAGTTGGGATGAGTTACCCTATTAGATATCAGACTTATAAAACTATAGTAATTAAAACAGTATAATACTAACACAGAAAAAGAAAACTAGACTGATAGAACAAAATAGATTAAGTGCAGAAACAGATCCTAATATATGATAAATATGGTTTTACCAATCAATAGGGTGAAGATTGACTAATCAATAGGAGCTGGAACAATTAGTTGTCCAATTAGTACCTCATACCGTTCATAAAAATCAACTTCAGGGGAATTAAAGACCTAATTATGAAAAACAAAACTTTAAAACTTTCAGGAGAAAATATAACATCAGATCTTTAGGATTTATTTAGAGGTAAACAAAACACACAAAATAAACCATAAACGAAAATATTAATAAGTTTTACTTTAAAATGAAAAAGTGTTGAACTAATGGCAAAATACAGTGAATAGACAAGCCGTACACTGGAAGAAGACACTTGCAACACAAATAACAAACAAGGGCTTAGTATACAGAATACATAAAGAATTCCCAAAAATCAATAAGTTATAGAAAACATTTTTGAACTTGGAGTAAGTTAAAGCAATGGGAAAATCTACAGTAGCTAAAATGAATCAACTAGAGTTCCATCTATCAACACTGATAAATCTCGAAAATGTAATGCTGGGTGGAAAAAGCAAGTTATATTTGATACAGCATATAATTTTAAAAGAGGTATAATGACAGAATATACAATTAAATGGATACACATCTATTACTATGGTATATAAACATGCATTAAAATTATCAACACTACACTAAAAGTAGTGGCTACCTCCACAGGGAGGCAGGGGTTGCGAACAGTTACCTACACTGAGTGTTTCTCATGTGTCTAACATATTTCGTTTCTTTAAAAACCTCCTTTTTATCTAAAATACATACACATATATGTTCTATTTATGTATGCATAAAGAGACATCTGGAAAAAAGTTGAATGAAATGAGCAGTGGATTGGGGTGTTTTGCCTTCTTTATAGCTGCATGTCAGTAATATAGACAAAATAAAAATACATATTGTCATTTTTGAGTTATCTCCTATCAGACTGGCAATAAATGAAAAGATCTGTAATACTCTATTATTGGTAGTATAAATTGGTGCACATTCTTAGGGAAACAATCTGGTAATACACAAAACATTTTTAATGTACAATCCCTTTCATCCAGTAATTTCACTTCTAGAAATTTGTTATAAGGAATAATAAAACAAATATAAAGAAATACATATACAATCATGTTGGCTGCAGGATTATCTACAAAAGCCCAAAAAGGAGATTTTAAATACTAGACAGTGGCTTCAGAATTAAGAGCCAAAAACTTAAAAAGTTATATAAAGATGGCACATTCATGCAGTGGATACTGTGCATCCATCACTCATCAACCTGGGACCTATCAACCTATCTACCAATGTAGGAAAATGTTCATAACACATTAAGTGGAAAAGATTATGAAGCAGTAAATATATTCTATTCATTAAGTTTCTTCAGGTTGTGAGCAAGAGGAACTGATTCTGGCTAACATAAGAGGAAAGATAAAAGAAAAAAAGAGGGGAAAGGCAAGGAAGGTATATGGATTTACCGGAAAGATGCTGTGCTATTTCTTGGAATTCGAAGAAAGTAAAATAAGTAAGAACAAAGAGAGGGCAGAAATCAGAATAGCTACAGGGACCTCAGCAGACAAAAATTTTCAGATTGGGGGGAGTGGGAAAGAATTGGTCTAGATTGGTCTACACCAAAACCAATCAGCTTTGGCTCATCAAATAACATAAACATGGTTCATAAACCCACCCAATTTTGATTATCAGGATATTCCCAGAGTGGGAACAATTATTTTTCTGTCTTTATTTTTTTCCAGAGTAAGAAAAATTATAGTGAATATACCCACGAAGTATCCATTACCAGTATGGTCCCATTTTTTTAATACATGTGGGGGGGAAGGGTGGATGTACATGTGTGCATCCTACAGTGATGGAATAATGAATGGTGTTCATTTTCTTTTACACTTTTCTGTTTGCCTTTTTTTTTAATGAACATGTATTACTTTTATATTTTTTTAAAAAAGCAATTGTCGTTTGGGGGAAATATCTGTCACTTAAGAATATGACTAAGGTATGTTATGAGCCCCTGGACAGACCTGACAGAGAGAGGGTGCAAAGCTTCATCAAATAATTCTAGGAAAAGAAAGTAACCAGCAGCCCCACCTCTCTTCTCAGGTCTCTTCCTACCTTTGTTTCCTGTCACTCACCCAAATTTGTTCCCTGATGTAAGAACAAAGAAGAAAAGGAGATTGTCCTATAGGGTATATGATAAAAGTAAGGACAAAAGGCCTAAATTCTCCCAATAGGAGGAAACAGCTTTCAGCTGTCAATTCTGAAATCATCATCTGGTAATTTAATGCTTTGAAAAATCTGGAGTCTTGACTGAGTCTGTGTCTTTCAATAACAAACTGACTCATAGAAGATGGTTTTTGTTGTGGTTTCCTTTCTCTCTCACTTTTCCTTTGATGTACAGATTGCAGGAGAAAAAAATGCAGAACTTCTTTTAAAATCATTTAGGCACCTCTTGTGTCCCCTGCTCTGCCTGCTCTGGACATTTTTCTGTGCAGCCATGAAAGACTATTCATTGGACAAACACTGGCCAACATTTTCATAAAGCAGAGCAGCTCAGGCTTTGTCGTCAGAGTCCCCCGGCTTTGAATCTCGACGTTGCGTTGACCATGTCTGAAAGGAGTCGAATGACTGTTCTCAGCCTTTGCTTCCTAATCTGTAAAATGTGAACGGCACCCACATCTCATAGGGTTGTTGTAAGGAGAAACTGAGGCAGATGGGTAACTCTTATCTCATACACACGTAAATTATAGTTGTGACGTCCATTTCACCCTCTAGATCATTAACAAATTAAAGGAAGGAATTATAGTTTATCTTTGTATCCCCAAGGCCTGGCATAGTGCACATGAAGAGGAGAAAGGACGAAGACAGAGGAGAAATAAAGATTACCATTTGTTCAGCTGTACCAGGTGCTGTACTAAACACATACTTTCATCAAGACCTTTTGCCTGTCCGTGCCCCCAACTGTACCTTAACCATGTTTTAGCAAACCTCGTACTATTTGTGCCTAGAATAGTGCCAGGCACATACTGAGACTCACATAATTATCAGTAGGATTAATGCCTGCAGCCAGCCAGCCACACACCCTCACACTGAATCAGCCTCTCCTCATTCCAAGGCACTCCTCCCAATAGAAACAAAAGGCAGTGAGAAGTCTGATGTTAATGCTGAGCCGTTGAAGGACTCAGGCAAAGAGCTATGAAGTGGCTCACCCACCCTCAAGTCAAGGGTAAAATGTCCTTCTATGCTCCACATCCAGTCCCTACCCAGTGTCCAACCGAGTGAGAAGGAAAGACAAAGTTCCTGGGTGTGAGATGAGGAGCAATCAGAAAACTCCTGTGGCCTAGGACAAGCATGAGAACAAAAGACCATTCACCCACCATGGAGCACAGGGCCTCAGCGCAAGGATAAGAGACCTTCCAAAAGTACAACCTGGGACTCTTAAATTTGATCTAAAAAGCCAAGGAGGGACTTGCTCCATTGAGGAGAACTCCCAAGAAGTGAATGGTGAGCGCTTTTCCGGCGCCTCCCAGATGCATCGATTCTCAAAGTCACTGTCCCTGCCCAGACGGTGCTTGGTGACGGCCCTGGGCACCAGTAGCACCTTCACTCTCCTCTCAGGAACAACAAACAGAAAAGAACTGCTCTGCTTCTCAGATGAGCCTATTTCTGTAATTCCAGAATGTGCTCAGGCTGTCCAAGGGTGTTGTGTCAGAATGCAGGTCATGTTTTATTCCAGGGCTAGGCCCACTTCTTACTGATGATAAAAACAAAACAAAACAAAAACTAAAGATTGGATAAAGTGATCAAAATCTTGTTGGTTTGATTTATGGAAAGGAAACTCACTTGATAATAAAGTGAAGGGGACCGTGTAGAAGTGCTGCTGATGAAATCTAGGCTCAAGCGTGCCAGCAGGTGCAGTTCCTGCTCAGAACAATTAGCATCCCTTCAATGGGGACAGTATCTCTTTGTCACAGACCAAACCCCAACTCTGGCAGCTCCTTTACAGATCTGTGCTAGTGTCACACTGTATGCAGGTGGCTCAGTGTCATCTGGCTTCACAACTAGAAAAACAACCCTTCCAAAAAAAAGTTCAAAACACTAAATCACAGGCCAGCCCAGGGGTCCTCCTGTGGTTTTGGAAAAAGAGCTCCGTGGCCTCATTCTGCACTAGGGACTGTGTGCCAGGGCTGGGACCAGGGTGAGGCAAGGATCTTGTCTCAGACACAAAATTTTAAGGGGCATCCCCCAAATATCAGCCATCAAGATAAATGATACTCTGACACAATATTTTCTTAAATCAAAATGAATACCAAAAAACCCATGAGGAACACAATGCCAACATTTGAAACAAAGACGGGATACACATTACTGATTTTTTGTTTTGCCTCAGGTTCCAATATGTCTCAATACAGCAGTTACCGATCCTGCCTTCCTTTAAAGCGATGGCACTGTGTTCATCACAGATGATTTTTGCATCAGTTTCGAGTAGGTTTCTGAGATTTGAGGGCCCACGACAAGTGTCCCACTGTCCTCACTAGTGTTCCTCTCTTTTGATCACCTTTCCTTTGACAGCCCTAACTCATTCACATTCCCTTTAAGACTCTTCTCTCTCCTTTGTCGTTTCTGTACAGAGGAAGGGGACCCAGAAGCTGGCGTCCCTGGATGGTCAGAGTGATGCTTCTGTTTGCAAACCTTCCTGACGTTCCCTGGGCTCACTAGCTCCTGGGCTTGTTTTCCATGCCCATTCCCCCCCGCTCTGACCCCATCGTCACCTGGAGCCTCTCAGCCTGTGACCCCACATCACCTTCAGCAGAAGGCCCGGAGAGCTCCCGTGCAGGCTGTTTTTTCCCTCTTCTGGAGGAATCGGTTCCTCGTGATGCCCTGAGCTGTAATCTCATCAGGCTGGAATAACTTGACACTTCCATTTGTCTGAAACAGAAGTCGTTTGTCTTCCAAACCACAGGGCTGGGTTGTCGCAAAGTCCACCCATCAGCCTCCTCCTGGAGGACTGGGACCGCTTCACTGGCTGCTTTGGCCTCGCCCGTGAGAGATTCCATAACTAGCAGGGAAGGAGAGAGTCCTGAACAGAGCACAAGTGAGCGCGCAGGCTAGGAGGGGGCCGGGAAACCCTCGGGGGCTGTGCGCTGCCGAGAGCTCCTCTCCACCTGCAGGGGAGCCTGGCCCCAGAGCCGAGAGGCACTGAGGGGCTCTCTTCTTGCAGCACACGGGCTTGTCCTTAGAAGCCTCACAACACCATGGTACAGTCCATGGAACACCAAGTGAAGTGTAAGGAAAACTGGGGCCAACTCCAACCCTGTTCCTTAGCACCTGTGTAACCTTGGGCCCACTCAGTCCTGGCGGCTTGATCTTTATAATAGGAATAGTAACCACCCTGGCAATTTCAGAGCACAGCTAAGACAATAAAATGATTCGACCTTGTGGAAATGTTTGAAAACTCTACAGCACCAAACAAACGTAACATGTTATTTTGATAGTTATCTAAGCAAAAGGAATTACTAGGCACTTTTCAAAATGAAACACCAAGACAAGAGATTGCCGCTTATGATACACGAGGCAACGTGTTGTCATAAGACTGGTGCTGCAGCAGTGGAGACCCCGCCAGAAGCACCAGGGTGTCAAGGCCCAGCCCCGTGTTTCTTACACCCTTCGGCTTGGTAGGACTGCAATTCCACTCCAGGCTGAGTAGGGGAAGGTGGGAGCAATACGTCAGGATCCAGAAGGCTGTGGCAGAGCCCTGGGGTGCAGTCCTCAGGATAGACCAAAAAACATGCAACAGGAACAGGTTGAACCAGTGTCTCTTCCAGGCTCACCCTGAAGAAGAAGAGAAGGGGGTCTGAGAGTACCCTGCATAGAGAATAGGAGGCACAGTGAGTTCCAGGAGCCAAAGATGACCAGAGAGTTCCTGTATGGCAGGGTCCAGTGACACGTGAGAGCATAAAAATCTACAGAGCATGTGACCAAATGTCATAGACATTTGGTTTTTCTTGTTTGGCCACCCAGCAGTTGAATGCCCTTCCTTGGTTTGCAGCACATTGCCTTGTGCTTCTAAGTAGAAAGCAGAGCCTTCCTCCCACTAGAGATACTGAAAAAAGCCAAATAGTCTTTCTCCCAGCCTGTCCCAGAGCCAGGCACAGGCAAGGGGCCAAGGCTTGCGTGTCCTGGACTTTGAGTCAGGCCTTAGGACACACATAGAGACAACAGGCAGAGCACCTCTGGAGGCTGGCAGCAGCCATCGCAGCAGCTTGAATTTCAAGGGGCAGGGGCACCCAGTGCCCTGGGCCAGCAGCAGAGGTGGCAGTGGCAGGGGCTTCGCCAGGCTGGTTTTTGGAATGTGATGTGGACTGTGGTCCTAGCGGATGCATAGTCTTTTGTTCATGCCTGATTTCCAAATCTGCCTCTATTACGGGCTGAATATTTGTGTACCCCTAATATTCATATGTTAAAGCCCTAACCCCAGTGTGATGGTATTTGGAGGCAGGACCTCTGGGAGGTAATTAGGATAGAGCCCTCATGATGGGATTAGCACCTTATAAGAAAAGGAAGACAGAAATCTCTCTCTCTGTGTCTCTCTCTCTCTCTCTCTCTTCCTCCCTCCCCACAAGCACCCACCAAGGAAAGACCACGTGAGTGTGCAGTGAGAACACAGCTGCCTACAAGCCAGGAAGAGGGCCCTTATCAGGAACCAAATCTGCCAGTGCCTTGATCTTGGACTTCCCAGCCTCTAAAACCATGAGAAATAAATGTCTGTTATTTAAGCCACCAAGTCTATGATATTTTGTTATAGCAGTCTGCTATGGGTTGAATGTGTCCCCCAAAGTTTAATGTATTAGAAACTTCATCCCCACTGTGATAGTGTTAAGAAGTTGAGAAATCTTATTATGGTCATTGAAAGGTGGGGCCTTTGGGAGATGATTAGATTGGAGGACTGTGCCCTTGTGAATGGATTGATCCATTCATGGACTAATGAGTGTGGTCCTAATGGCTTGAAAAGGAGAGCAAGTGAGGAGGTTAGTCTCTCTCGTGCCCAACCTACTCTCACCGTGTGACACCCTGCATCGCTGTGAAGAGTCACCGCCTACCAACAAGGCCCTCACCAGATGCGTTTACCTGGGCTTTGGACTTCCCGGCCTCCGAAACTATAAGGAATAGATTTCATTACTTTACAAATTACCCCGTTTCAGGTATTTTGTTATAAGCAACAGAGATGGACTAATACACAGACCAAGCTGAATAAGACACCTTCCTAAGGTTTCCTGACCTATCTAATTTCCATTCAATAAATCTCTTTACTATTTACATGAGCAGTAGTAGTGTCTGCTGTTTGCCTCGAAGAATTCTGGATGATAAACCAAATCAAAGAAGCATCACAGACCCATACCTCCTGATCCCTGATTCATAGCTCAAGGACACCCCTGACCCTTGAGTTGGCCAACACAGCTTTCAGGGGCCCTGAAGCACTGACTTGGGTATTGGTACAAGAACACACGCTGCTGCTCAGGTTACATAGGGCAAGATGAAGATCTCCCTGCAGGAAAGGACTGAAATAACAAACATTCAGTCAGGTCAGAAGTTTAGAGAAATCGCTTATTTTTGGTTTTATGTTTTGATGGCCTTTATTTATAAAAATATTTATTTATTTATAAAATAATTTCTTCTATACAGTGACTTTGGCCATAACCTGGATAATTTTTAAGAGTTAAAATGTATTCCTGGCCCACACTACCTTTGTGCATAAATGAGGACTGGGCTTGCTAATTCAGAAGGGTTGCCAACCCATAAATTAGGAAAAGGCTGAAAATTTCTGGTCATTGAACAGAAAGAAGGTTCAAAAGAATGGGCCTGGCCTCAAGCCAGCCAGCTCTGCAGTGCTGGGCCTAATCCCTGTTTTAGTCATTAGTGACACGCTGTGGTTCAGATAAACACATACTCTGCTGCCCCCAGCCTTACTCCTTGAGAAAGGAGGCAGATGGTGTCTTCACCACCTCTCAACCCCACTGTGCAGTGAGGGCTAGTGAAAAATCATGTGATTTCTTTTGAGGTAATAGCATAAAATCAATGTATAGCCACAGAATACTGAAGCTGGAGGCAGCATACTGGTAAATATTTAACAACCAGCTCTGAAAGGAAAAAAATATAAATGCATGCATATACACACTGATAGAGTCTGGATGTGTTGTCCCCACTAAAACTCGTGGAAATCTGATCCC
>NW_007727469.1:280857-282198 GCF_000696425.1 Galeopterus variegatus | reverse complement strand
AATGACACAGCTGGGGATCATTTTGAAGACAATTAAGGCTAATGAGCTGACTGGGCAAAAGCAGCCAGAAAGGCAGGAAATGGCTCTGGCTAAAGGATAGTTTTGCCTTGGTAGCCAGAAGAAACCAATCAGGAAGCAAAATAGGAGAAGAGCTGATTTACCAGCAAAAATTAGGATTAGCTTGACCAGGCCTTGGCCTTAGATGAATTAGAGGGTGTGTGTCCAGGGAGGCTGCGGGGAACGGGGCACTTTTCTACACTGCTGATAGGAGTGTAAATTGTTACATTTGATGACAATCTGACTTTGACTCTCACAGATTTCCATGCACATTCCCTTTGACCCAGATGCTCAAGGATATTCATTGCAGTACTGTTTGTATTAATAATGACACTTGAATTAGAAGCAAACTCAAAGTCTATGAATAGGTGGCTTGCTAAATTTATGAATGACCATAAATTCAGGCAAACGAATACTGCAAAACCATTAAAAGAATATGACAGCTCTTTATTACCTGCTGTTGAACAATCTCAAGATACACTGATAAGTAAAAAAACATATATACTGATAAGTGAACAAAGCAAGGTAAAGAGCACTGAGTGTAGTATGCTACCATTTGTATATTTTAAATAATATATTTATACACTTAAATGTGCATAAAATATCTGTGGATAGATATGCAAAGCAACCAGTCACAGTTTGCCTCTGAAGAAGGAAACTGATAGAGGCAAAGAATGGAGGAAAACTTACTTATCAACACATCTCTTTAAAACTTTTTTTGTATTACGTATTATCTCTTTTTAACAAAAAAAAAAAATTAAACATGTGAATATTTTTTTTTTTTTTTTTTTTTTTTTTTTTTTTTTTTTTCCNACACCCGAATTCCTGAGCTCAGGACCCTTCCAGACCTTACCCTATGTGTCTCTTCATCCAGCTGTTCATCTGTATCCTTTATCATATCCTCTATTTATACAATAAACCAGTAAACATAAGTGTTTCCTTGAGTTCTGTGAACCATTCTAGCGAATTAATTAAACCTTAGGACAGAGTCACAGGAATTCCAATTTATGGCCGGTTAGTCAGAAATGTAGGTGACAACCTACTACTTGCGATTGGCATGTAAAGTGAGGACAGGCTTGTGGGAGTGAGCCCTCAGCCTGTGGGATCTAACTCCAACTCCAGTTAATAATGTCAGAACTGAATTGACTTGTAGGACACCCACTGGTGTCCAGAGAGTTGAAGAATTGCACGGTGTGGAAACCCTCAGAGATCTGGTCACAGAACTATTCTGTGTTGAGTGTGAGAGTAGCAAAAACAGCTTGGTTTTTCCTGTTACTCCAAATT
>NW_007727469.1:277845-279605 GCF_000696425.1 Galeopterus variegatus | reverse complement strand
TATACATACATATATGTTTGTCTTCTTTCCTCTCTTATTCCCTTATCATGTAACATAAAATGTATTGACTTTACATCATAGTACTTTAGTGTTGTTACTTTTACATCATAGTGTTTAAGTTACGGGGTATCAGGAGAAGAGTAAACATGACTCAAGGACTTTACCACGTCTTCTGGGGAAGGGTTAGTATGTTTTTGGTTGTGCACAGGATAGTTGTATCATGTTAGGTGGAATGATGACCTTGGTGTTGTCTTTATTTAGAGATTAAGGAGATATATACGGGTGCTGTGTTAGTCTGTTTGTGTTGCTATAACAGAACTACCTGAGACTGGGTAATTTATAAAGAATAGGCTTATTTGGCTTACAATTCTGAGACAGCTGCATCTGGCACAGGCCTCAGGCTGCTTCTATTCATGGTGGAAAGGGGCACGCAGCTGGTGGGTACAAGCAGACCACATGGTGAGAGGAAGCAAGAGAGAGAGAGAGGAGGTGCCAGGGTCTTTTAAACTACCATAGAGTGAAAACTCACTCACGCCCCCTGCCCTCAGGGGGAGCATTAATCCATTCATGAGGGATCCGCCCCCCATCACTCAATCAGTTTCCAACACTGCCACATTGGGGATCAAATTTCCACATGCGTTTTGGAGGAGACAACACATCCAAACTCCATCAGGTGCCAAATTAATAAGGGGTGGACTTGTGATGGTTAATCCTATGTGACAACTTGACTGGGCCAATAGTGCCCAGATTAAATGTTATTTCTGGGTGTGTGTCTGTGAGGGTGTTTCTGCGTGAGGCTAGCATTTGAATCAGTGGACTTAGTAAACTAGGTGGCCCTCTTCAGTGTGGATGGCACCGTCCAATCCATTGAGAGTCTGAATAGAACAAAAGGCAGAGGAAGGAGGGATTCGCCCCTTTTGCATCCCGCCCACCTTCTTGAGCTGGGACATCCATCTTCTCCTGCCCTTGGACTGGGATTTACACCATCAGCTCCCCTGGTCCTCAGGCCTTAGGTCTTGAACTGCATTACACACCTGCTCCCCTGGTGTCCAGCTTGCAGATGGCAGATGTGGGACTCTTCAGCCAATTCCTCATAATAAATCTCTTGATATATAAATATATGTTTATATATCTCATTGGCTCTGTTTCCCTAGATAACCCTGACTAACACAGTTGGTCACACTATCCCCTTGTCAAACCCACGTGGTACTCGGGTCAGCTCACCACGGTCTCCACCCCAATGGGCTCCTTCTCGCTGTCTCCCCCGTGGCCTCCAACTGGCCAAACCCACAAGAAGCCAGAGGGCAGGGAGCTCTTGGCTGCAGTCAGCCTCCTGGGCACAGAGCAGGAGAAAGAGCAAAGACAGCCCTGAAGGGACCCACAGAAGACACCCTGTGCCCTCACTTCTTAAGAGCTCTCACTTTGGTGACCTGAGATCAAGAGTGATGAGTGGGGACTGTAGACTCGGGCTCCAGCCTCGGCTCTGCACGGTGTTACCTTCTGTCCATCTCTTTACCTTTCGGGGCCTCAATTTTCTCATTGTAAAGTGAAGGCAGAAAGTGGGTACCTGTCACTGTCTTCGGTGCCCATCTCCCTCACCTCTTAGACTCTTGGACACTAGAGCTCACTACCCAGCCAGCAGTGACACGAGATCTCACACACATGCACAGAGCTCTCCAAAGAAAAGACAGGAACCCTCTCAACTCTAGTGCAGACTGATTTCACAGATATGAACCAGAAGTTTCCACCTGCAAGGCTAC
>NW_007727469.1:276290-277171 GCF_000696425.1 Galeopterus variegatus | reverse complement strand
AGGGAAGTACAGTAGTTCAGAGTGTCGGTCACGGGCCCCACCACTGGAGCATGTGCGTCAGGATGTCCATACTTTGAAACCCACTGTCTTAAAGGACAATGCTGCATTATAGTGTGAGAATTTTTAAGTTCATTTCCTCTTTAATGAAAACAGGCTATTATTCCATAATGGTTATTTTTAAAAACAACAATAAGAGTTTTCAGGCATCCAATCCATTTAATGCATTGCAACGTGGAACTACTTTCTAAGTGGTAAAATTACATTTGAAAACATGATCAAAGATCAGCCTAATCAGCCAGGTGTTAGGCTCTCAATCACGAGCCTCAAAACACATAATCAAGCATCAGTAAGCAGGTGTTTTAAGTGAAGATTGAGATAAACAGTTGCCTTTGTGGTTATTTAGGAGGTTTTGCAACATTAAAATGGAGTAGCTTACACTCAAGCCAACTTCAGAAGCTTCCCGGCTGAAGAAAATCAGGCAGGCTTTGAGTCTTACTGAGAAAATCAGTTTTGTTTCCTTTATTCCCCCTATTTTTAAGCTGTTGCTCTTAGGGGTGAGGACTCTGAAAAATCACTACAACATATTTCACTTTTTTCAGACTGAAGATTTTGACCCCTTTGGAGAAAATCATGTCCAGAGCACATACATACATTCAGCACCACAATGCCAGGGACCCATCCCACCTGTCCTTCCAATGTGACAAGACCAGGATGCGGAGTCCTGAAGAAAATCCAAAGTTCCACTTTAGAAATTATTTTTTTCCCACACATATAAAATGGCTCATTGGTGGCTCAATAACTAACCCAACATAACCCCATGAAAATCAATGGGAGATGTGGGTGACAATTTAAGGTGACCATGCTCAGCAGAAGTGCTCTTT
>NW_007727469.1:272063-275197 GCF_000696425.1 Galeopterus variegatus | reverse complement strand
GTAGCAGCTCAGCCTTGGGAAGATTTCTTATGCTCCACTTTGCGTACCTCTTCCCTTAGCCTTGTATTATCACCAAAATATTAGTTTCATTTTATCTCCCGCAGTTAAAGGAGCTGTTAGAGCATTTGCTCACACATGATACAGACTAGAGTCCCAATCACCCTTACCATTCAATGGATATACAGGGATGTGTGACATCAAAACCTTTTATTCTCGATTGTGGATAGCAATGCACTCCTCCGAAACAAAATCGAGGGAGTCTAACCAGGTCTGAACAAACCAGAAGTTCTGAGACTGTGGCTTCCGAGGCTGAATAAGCCCCGAGGACTTCATCCTCCCCTCCTGCCAGCCCCTGAAACCTTTGGTAATTGCAGAACCACGTCAGGACTTCTCTTTCAAACCATCTTCCTCTTTCAAGCTGTGGGCCTCAGCCGGGTGCTGGTTAGTGTGTACTTGGGGCTTTTGTGTGTCAGGACATTCAAACCTGAAGTTCAAGTGTATTTGCAAAGATTAAAAGTTTCCTCTAAAGTGGGGGGTCTGGCTGTCTTTGGGCTTTTCTGCTCTTCCTTTGTCATGTAACGCCCTTCTCTCTTTGGTGAACAGCGACTCATCTCTCCTCTCCCGGCGGCCCGGGCAGCGTTAACCTGGACGCTCCCTCTGCAGAGGGCGCTCGTTAGCCCTTCAGCAGCCAAAGCCATTGAAGTGGGTTTCACAACTTTAAGCCGGACTCGAAATTCCCTCAGACTTCCATCAAACAAATGACTCAGACCAATTCAATCAAGATTTTTCCTCTTTGCTATTGTTCAGTAAACGTTTGACCTTTTATTTCATGGAGCAAATAGAAATCAGGAACTGGACACTCTATCAGTTCTTTGCCTTCCTCCTCGAACCTAAGAATTGCCTTCTACCTTCCCCCCATGGCAATGGAGAAGAGACCCCTCTTTCCCTCTAGGCCAATTCCTCCACCAACCTTTGGACCCCAACGCCATCAGCTTCTGTCTCCTGCATCTTCAACTTCTCCCTTTTTATTGGTTCTGGTTCATCACCATTTGTATGTAACACAATGTTATGTTAGAATTTGAGACCAAGGCACCAAGATGTAATAACTGCTACAGTCCAAAGATGTGCTAGACCACGTGTGACATTTCAAAACAGCATAACCAAGAACGAGTGTTATTGCTTCTGAATTCCCTCACTCACATGGACGATAAAAAGGATCAAAGGTCTAGGGGCTAAGAGGATTTTTGAGCAGAGCCATTAGAATGCTGTGTGTCTCATCCCCAAAGGGTGGAAGGATGAGGGTGAGAGAGCTTTAATGCAACTGCTCAGTGAGATGAACATGTGCCCCCTGTGGTTGCGGGGCTGGAGGGACGGGCATCTAGCTCGTGCCTGAGGCTGCAGGGTAGAAGGCTGAGTCTAGGCAGTGGCCTCACTCCTGGGGAGCAAGTGTAAGGATCCTGCTCAGGGAGAGGCTGTCTGGAAAAGAGGACCCCAGAGGTAAGAGGCTGTGGGCAGTACTGGCGGGTGGAGCTTGTAAGCAGAACTGAAGGACGATTAGGGAGGACAAGGCCAGCTAAGGAGCTGCAGTTGGAAGGGCCCATCAGACAAACCTTCAAGAAACCCACAGACATGCCCAGCAAGAGTCTGCTGTAAGTACCTCCCTGCCAGCGGCCCAGGGAGGGCAAAGCCATCTCACCACAGAGCTAGCTTCACTCTCGTCCCTCCTCCCAGTGGGACAAGCACAGTTAGCAAGCAGGGAATGAGACGAAAGGTAGGATGGAGGGCCGGCCCGTGGCTCTCGGGAGAGTGCGGTGCTGATAACACCAAGGCCACGGGTTCGGATCCCANTCAAGGGTTAAGATCCCCTTACCGGTCATCTTTAAAAAAAAAAAAAGAAGAAGAAGAAGAAAGGTAGGATGGGGGAGAGAGTAGGACCTGCCAGCCCCACCATCACAGCAAGGGCCTGCTGGGGAGAGGGGAGAAGATTTAACATTAAACTCTGTTCAGAGTACTGATTATTATCTTGGAGTAGACATTCTAAGTTGATTAACTGAGACTGCGATTGTGACCTAATATGATTCCAAACTTGCTTTTATGTAAGAGGAACCAGAGAAATGACCAGTGTCTTGAGCAGATTTAAAGAGACAACGGAAGACAAATGGTAGACTTCGTTTAGGAAAACACGCCGTGGGTGTTGAGGTTCCACTTACACCTAAACACACTTAGACAGAAGAAGCATAAACCTGCCCTTGCTGGACTCTGCACCAGCTTCCAGCTTTGGCCTATCCTTTTTCTCACTCTCACTCAAGATCACAAAATGAATTTTCCACACTCCCTGCGTCTACTTCATCATCCCCCATTTATGGCTCATCCCAGCCACCCAGCTTCTGCCCCTGTTATTACTGCTCAGAAACATGTCCGGAGAAGGTTACCATTGACACCTACTTACTTTTTCCTCCATTTTTTCAAAGCAAAATTGAGTTTGTTTCCATTTTATACAGTCAAATATCCTTGTTATAGAAAACTAAAAAATTCAGGCAACTAAAATGAACATTAAAAAATAAAATCCAGGGCTGGCCCAGGGGCGCACTGGAGAGTGCACCGCTTGGGAGCACAGCGGCGCTCCCGCCGAGGGTTCGGATCCCATGTGGTGACCAGTTCCAGCTCACTGGCTGAGCGTGGCGCGGGCGCAACACTGAGGGTTGCGATCCCGTTGCCTGTCCCCGGTACGGACGCGACACCGAGGGTTGCGATCCCGTTACCAGCCAGTAAAAAAGACAAAAAGGAAAAAAAAATAAAAATAAAAATAAAAAATAAATAAAATCCAGGGGCCGGCCCATGGCTTACTAGGGAGAGTGTGATGCTGATAACACTAAGGTCACAGGTTCGGATCCCTATATAGGGATGGCCGGTTACCTCACTTGGGAGAGTGTGGTGCTGATGACACCAAGTCAGGGGTTAAGATCCCCTTACCGGTCATCTTTTTTAAAAAAATTTAAAAATTTTTAAAAATTAAAAAAAATAAAATCCATAAGCCCATCCACACCAAGTCAGCCACTTGGCAGGTTAATGTAAATCCTAGATTACCTTCTGTGCCTCTCTATATACATGTGTAGATAGAGATAGAGACATAT
>NW_007727469.1:269030-271119 GCF_000696425.1 Galeopterus variegatus | reverse complement strand
AAATCCTAGATTACCTTCTGTGCCTCTCTATATACATGTGTAGATAGAGATAGAGACATATGCAAAGAGAATACATACACACACACACGTACATTTGAGTTACTTCAAGTTTTTCACTATTACAACAATGCAAATTTCAGTGAATTTGAATTCATGTTCGAACATATGTAATACTTAAAATGCATGCATGTATGCATATATACAAATTCCTATACATATTTTCAAAAGTATTTAATAGGTTTAAAAGACGTCTCATTAAAATATATAACAGGATTATAAGAGATGCAAACGTTTTATTTACACAGGTATAATCCTTACCTCGTACTGCCATGTGATTTGTATAGTGAGTGTGTAGAATATTATAGTCCACAGCTGCTTTCTTTTTTTTACTCAGTCTTCTGCTGTTTTGCTTTATCTTTGTGTATCTTACATAAATCAAGACTGTTTTCTGCTACTTCTGTTTTATCCAAAGATTTATAAGTGGCTCTGTGACAAGTTGGTACATCCATTTACATATCAGGAAACAGTGGGAGCTAAAGGATGTAATACTTACTTAAGACTTTATCAAATAATAATATTATTTCATCTATCTGCTGATTGTATATGTTGTTATGTTGAGATCTGAAGAGACAATGGTGGAAATTCTAGGCGGATGATTTTGACATAGGGAATATATTTTATACTCATAATTATATTAACTCCACCTTTGCCAAAATGCCAATATATAATTTACATTACCAAGCATATTTAGGAACAAGTCACTACGTTTAAAAAAAAACAACTAAATAACACAGAAAGGTAAAAAAATAGGAATCAAAAATCCCCCCAAAATATGAATCCTCATCTCTGGAAAAGGTAACACTGAATAACATTGTGTAAGCCTTTCAGAGCTTTCTGTAAACATATATAACCATGTCTACCAACACACAGTTTTATTTAGTTGTTCTTACAAAATAATATTATACAAACTGTTCTGCAACTTGCTTTTTTTACCAAACAACATCATCAACAATTTTCCAAATCAGGACATACAGATCAACCTCTGAACAATTGCATATTGTTTTATCGCATGTTGTGGCCCACAATTTATTTAAGCATCTTCTTGTACAGAAATATTTGAGTTATTTCAAAGTTTTTATTATTACCAACAATGCGGTTTTGCACATCTTGTACCCATATTTTTTAGTATGTTGAATGTCTAATTTTTCGTGAAGGCTAGACAGTCAAAATTGTCTTGCTTGGTCAAAGAATAAATACATTTAAATTTTGATGGTATCAAATTGTACTCTAAAACATTTATGTTATTTTACTCTCCCTCACTGTCTCCAACAATGGCTATTATCAATCTTTTAATCTTTGCCAACCTGCTAGGTAAACAATAAACTCATTTCAATTACTATTTTTTTCACAGTCAGGAAAACTGAGCTTCTCATATGCTGTTTGGTCATTTTAACTTCTAGGGCTTGCTTATTCCTTTCTTTATCCATTCTTCTGCTAGACTATTTGTCTTGTCTATTTACAAAAATTCTTTGTATAGTATATTTCTTTGGATCGCAATATTAACTCTGTAATGCTGGTCACAAATAATTTTGCCCAGTTTTTCTTTTTTATTTAGTCTATGAGTTTCTCCCCTACAAGAGGTTTATCTTTGTATGTGGTCAAGTACAGTCATCCCTCAGTATCCACGGGGATTGGCTTCAGAACCCCACCCTCCCCCACCCTGCAGATACCAAAATCCATGATGCTCAAATTCCTGATATAAAATGGTGTAGTATTTGCATATAAAGTACACACATCCTCCTGTATACTTTAAATCATCTCTAGATTATTTATAATACCTAATGCTATGTAAATGCCATGCAAATAGTTGTTATACTGTATTGTTTAGAAAATAATGACAAAAAAAGTCTTTACATTTTCAGTACAGACGCAACCACCCTTCTGTAATTTTTTTTCCTGGATATTTTCGATCTGCGGTCGGTTGAACCAACAGATGCGGAATCCACAGATGTGGAGGGTCCACTGTACTCGTATATGCATCTTTTCTCATGGCTTCTGTGCTGTCAGTACCATACTATGAAAGCTTTCA
>NW_007727469.1:267088-268296 GCF_000696425.1 Galeopterus variegatus | reverse complement strand
GAGGGTTGCGATCCCGTTGCCGGTCCCCGGTCCGGTACGGGGGCAACAATGAGGGTTGCGACCCGTTGCCGGACACGGAAAAAGACAAAAGATAAAAAATATATATATATTTATTCATATTTTCTTCCAGTATTTTTATACTATAAGAACAGAAATTCTTCTGCATTTAAGTTGCTATGCCATGGAATATATATTTTGGTGGAAAAAGTGAAATAAGAATCCAATAGGATCATACTCTACATACAATTTCACAATCATTTTTTTTCACCTAATGCATTGTGACAATATTTCCATGTTAATAGACATATTCCTGTAATATTATATTATACTAGTGTTGACTTAAAAAAGAAACTGAGAGCAAATACATAGAGCAAGGATTTATTGAGCCAATAGGATAAGTATCGCAATCGGGGAGACACATAGATCAAGTCACTCTGAAAAATGTGTTCTGAAGAGGACCAGGAGAGCTTAACGTTTTATAATCACGAGAAGGGGGAAGGGTCAAAGGGGAGAGAGAGAAAGACAGCCCCACCTAATTACTTCATCATATTTTCTATTGGTTGTACATGTCATGTAGATTTGGGATTGTTACTAGGTTACATCCTACATGCAGGGATCTACAGTAAGGTTAATAAGAAGTATTCTAGGTTATTTTATGGCTTTCCAAAACCATTATGGCTGCCTCTAAGTAAAATGGTCTTATGATAACGTGTTCCAGGACAGGTGGATGTGATGACTGACTATCCCAGACCTCCCAAGCCATTACAATTTAGCTAACCTGGTCAGAGTAGATTTTTTTGGTTATCACTGGTTTCATAGTTTGTTTAATTAATTCCCTATTATTGGAAAATGAGGCTGTTTGCAACTACTTCAAACAGCACTGTGATAAACGTGATGGTAGCTAAACCCCCACCCTCTGCCCTAACGATGCCCTTAATGTGCATTTCAAACTCTTTTTATCTTCTCTAAAGCCCACACCTTGCCCAGTCTTGTCATCATGGTAAACTGTACCTCCACCCATCCTTTTGTTCAAACCAAAACCTTAGAAATAATCTCTGATTCTTCAGTTTCCTTCACTTTCCTTCAGCCTTCAACCCAATCTATCAAAAAAACCTTCCATCAGCTCTCACTGACTGCCCACTTACATCCCCTTCTTCTCCTGCCGTCCACGCCAAGCCACTGTCTTTCTCACCTGGATGACTGTGATC